>NC_012875.2:39485668-39560628 GCF_000003195.3 Sorghum bicolor
CAGATATATACTGATCAGCACTTTACTAAGATCAACCCAGTTTTAATATCAAACCCAAAAGAACAATAGGTGATTTATGATCTGGTCTATAACTTCTTAATCTAAGGGGTGTACAATCAATTTAGGAAACTATTGAGAACGAGGAAATAGCTAATGTTCCCTGGTTCTAATAACCGGTAAGCTTTGTATAATATTATCTTATGAGGCAAGTAACCCGAATAGGTGAAGAAACAGAGTAATCTCCTATCAGGCACCTATAAGCCTATTGGTCCTATCAACAGGAACTGGACTACAGAGGATTCAACATAGCTATAAAGTCACCTACATGAGCTACCGCTGTTTGGCGGATCAGGGGACATCTACAAGCAACCATAGCCCAGATACCACGTTGTTGATATTTGGGAACACAATAAGGAATTGATCCGCAAGCGCACGGATATCGGTGAGCACTTCACCCAGGAAATTATCCAGAGTATCGTATTTATTTTTTTACCACTAGGAGAAAGAGTGCATCTGACTAACCGGTCTATTACTACTAACCCTTTAGGCAACAAAGAATGTCTCTCGATGTGAGTGATAAATAGAGAAGACTGCAACCGTAGTCTCCTTCTAACCTTGGTAAGGATGATCTACTGTTCTAATGGGGAGGCTAACGGAATCTAGACACCACAAAGGATATTCAACCCGCACCTATAAACCCTATCCTTCCTGCTAACGAGATATGGTCTGCAAAGGTAACTCGGAATTGTCACGTTCCTCACTACTACCACGGTCCAGCTAGTCAGGGAATATCTATGAGTACCCCAGCCTAAACACCACGTTTACGCTAGCAATGATTACTCTAAACTCTACGCGAAGAGATTAAAGTAAACTCATAAACCATAAGAACAATAAAACAAGAACTTACTAGAATTTAGAAGTCGAAATACTGAAGAATCCTAGGAGCAAGCTTCGGGTTAGGAGAACTTGATCCCGCAGGTACAAGCTTGGAGTAGACACCGACAGGCCGGGCTTCCTCCAATCTAGACCTCCACTCTATCTCTCTCAATCTAGTAGAAACTAGAAGATCTATTTCTACCTTACATTGGTTGCTAAGTCTAAAAAGAAATATTAATTAAAGAAGAGGTTTTCCTTCGAGGGCACCCCTCAATCTCTATGATAATTTCTTCATGTCTTCTCCAGGGGCCAAGGGGGTCTCCTTATATAGTCCTCCTCCTCTATGCGTTTTTGGGTCGGTAGGCAGGGTGGTACTACGTTATTCTGGATCCAATAGGTCGGTGGAACATCCCGTGCGAAGAGAGTCCCGATTGACATCCAGCAGGGGGCGGGCGCCCAGGTCACCAGGGCGGGCGCCCTGGGCCTGGCCCCTTTCGGCCTCCGTTTTCGTCCCATGGCTTCTGGAGTCTTCTAGATGGTAGAAAATCATGTGATGCGTTGATATCTCTATGTAATCCCGACATGTGGGCCTTTCTTCCTTATTTCCTGATAACCCCCTGCAGAAACAGATAAACAACAAAACTCGTGGAATTCTGTCAGATCAAACCATAATTCTAGGTGTTGGTTGCATATTGGTCTTTTCCCTTGTTTATTTAATAATTAAAATTGATACTTAAGAACCGTCAACAAATACCCCCATACTTAGGCTTTTACTCGTCCTCGAGAAAAGGATGGTTAAGAACAATAATTGGGGTAAAACATTTAAAATATTCTCTATATTTGCAGGGTGTTAAAATCCACTATGTACCATAGTCAGAGATGTTTATGGTTAAGAGTAAAGATCCTTTCTTCTCAATCCCGTCACTTGGAGTTTTTGTATATTTTTTAATGAAAGTTAGCATACCTTTTTATCCTCATAGGTTCTCTCAGATCACTCATTATCTTTTATATATCTCACTGAGGTTGTTTTAATTTGCAAAAATTCTCAAGCATACTTACTTTGCATTTATTGCCTGATCAAAACGGGATCCGAGGAGGGGAATGTCATACTCTTAGATCAAAGACTTTGGAAATTAAAATCTTTGTCAACTCTTGCTGGCATATTGCTTATTAGAGGGACCATGGGCTATCATTTTTTAAGTGGATACCGAGGTACCCCTAATTCTACTGTTGGACACTTGTCCATTTTTTCTGCGAGGTTGTCGAGCATTTGCTCCTTTTTATTTCCTCGAAATATCTTTATTTTTGCATAGCCCATGCCTCTAATGCAATAATACTTCAGAAGAGTGAATCTTTCTGAATAAATGTCTTGATCTTAGGAGCATGATAAATCTCTCAACAAGGGTCTAGCTCATTTTGAACAAACTCAATACAGAGCAGATAGCTTTTATAATCATAATTAATATTTTCAGTTTTATCAGGCATATAAAACACTGAGGATGGTAGCTAGAATTTTGAATATTTTGAAATAAATTCTCCAAGTAACAATGATATCAAGAATAAGAAACTCATACTCTACCATCTCATATTCCATATTGACTTAAGTAACACAGGGTTTTAAAATGATTTTATAATAATTTCAAGTTTTCAGGAAATATCATAGATTGAGATTAATCATGATTAGAAATATTTTAATCTTTTTAATTTATCATGTCGGAGACAATATTCTGCATAATCCAAAATATATATATGTGTAAAGTAAAGTGTGCAGAGTGTGTACGTGGATCGTGGAGTGGTGTAGTCGGAGTGTGTTTAGCATGTCGAGGGATCTCCCCCATACTTGTTTTCTGCTTTCTTGCACAAAAGTAAAGTAGAGACACACAAAACATAATAATAATACTCTTTATTAATCTTGAGGCATTTATTACAAAAGACTAGTAGTAAACTGATAGCAAACTGATAATAATAAACCGATGATAATAGTAAACCTAAACCGAATTTAAAGATAACTAAGATGCATTTCCTCAAGGTCTAATCTAGATAACTTAGCGGCGCTCTAATTCCTTGATCTTCTTGTTGGCACTGGCAAGATCCTGCCTAAGGCCTAGTATAATGGTGTTGTGGTTAGAGAGCTGCCTAGTGAGGGAATTAATCGAGGACTGGAGGTCTATGATAACTCTGTCTAGTCTGCGAACGTCCTCATCAATATCCATTATAGTCTTGCGACGCTTGGGAGGTGTCTCAAAAGCATTGAGAGCGTGCTTCGGGGCTGCCTTTGGAGGGATGAAATGGACTTTGGCTGCTCTAATCCCTTCAAAGTAAGGCCTTTCCTCCTCCGTAGTGTAGGGAATACTGCTGATCTCGCCGCTTCGGTTGGTCTTGACTCCAACGACCCTCTCATTGGGTCTAGGTGGAAGGATCCTTGTGCTGGTTGGCACCTTGATAGTGGTCTTCGTCTTGGATGATGATCCTTTGAGGAGTAGGAGTTGTGGCGGTGCGGTGAGAACTGGTTGAGCATGATAGGATTGGGCGGAGCTGCGTTGGCGTAATGGCATGGCTTCTAGCTGTCGCTCTGTGTTGGCCGGGACGAGAGCACGGGCATTGGGGTCTTCCACAGGCTCCATGTTGAGATTGAAGGGGACGACTTCCCAATCATCATGGTACTTCTCGGCCATTGGAGCAGCAAGGAGCTAATCAAGCTCTAATTGAAGGAGAGAAGGCTTGGTGGCTTGGTGTTTGAAAACTGAGGTCAGGGGTCTGTTTATATAGGGGTCAAAAAGTGCCTCTATGGGTTGTTCGGGTTGCTCCCGTCGATGTGTGTGCGAAACTTTCCATCTGAGGGATTATTCGGATTACCATAAGTGCATTTTTCATAACAGAGAAAATCAGGACAGAGGGGAAACAAGAGCTGGGTGCCCGCCCACCTGATCTGGGCGCCCGCCCTCTCTCTGGCCCCTCCGTGGGCCCACTTTCCCGAGCGCGTTTCTAGATGCGAAATTATTTATAAATATATATATATGACCCAAAAACATCAGATTAAAAAGGTCGGGCTCTAATTCTCCATGGGAAGGTAAAAATGGACTACGTCTATTTCTTCTAATTCTTTATTGGGCTCTAAAAATAATTTAAGACGTTGACCATTTACCTTGAATAACATACCTTTGTCATTTTAAAGTGTGATAGCTCTGTGGGATGATGAATTAATTACCTTGAATGGTCCTTTCCATTTGCTCCGGAGTTTTCCATGCCCGGAAAGCTTCACTCTGGAATTAAAAAGTAATACCTTATCTCCGGGTGTGAACTCCTTCTTCTTGATTCTCTTGTCATGCCACCTTTTGACTCTTTCTTTGTAGATTTTTGAGTTGTGATATGCCTTCTCTCGCCATTCTTCCAATTCTGATAGTTGCATTCTTCTATAATCTCCAGCAACATCTAGGTCCATATTCCATCTCTTTATGGCCCAGTGTGCTTTGAACTCTAGTTCAACAGGTAGATGGCAAGTCTTCCCGTACACCAGTTGGTATGGAGACATTCCAATTGGGGTCTTGTATGATGTCCGGTATGCCCAGAGTGCATCGGGTAACTTATCTTTCCATGCCGTTCCCATTTCATTTACTGTCTTCTGAAGAATATTCTTGATTTTCTTGTTGGAAGTCTCTGCCTAGCCACTTGACTGAGGATGATAGGGGGTAGCGACATTGTGATGGATTCCATGTTTTGATAGATATTGCTTGAAGCGTTTGTCGATGAAGTGTGCTCCTCCATCACTTATCACTACTCTGGGGACTCCAAATCTTGGAAATATAATTTCTTCAAACATCCTCTTTGAACTGATGTTGTCGGCATGCTTGCAGGGTAATGCCTCTACCCACTTAGAGACATAGTCAACTGCTACCAAGATGTACTCACACTTCTTTGATGGAGGAAATGGACCCATGTAGTCTATTCCCCAGACATCAAAGAGCTCAATCTGAAGGTTGTTGGTGAGTGGCATTGCATCCCATGTATTTATGTTTCCGTGTCTTTGACATGGCCCACATCTTCTGATATATTGCTTCGTGTCTTCATACATTGTAGGCCAGTAGAATCCACACTGCCAGATCTTTGAATGTGTACGGAATGCTCCATAGTGACCTCCATATGGTGATGAATGACATCTGTCGATGATCTTCCATCCTTCTTCAGTGGTCACACATCTCCTGAGTAAGCCATCAGAGCATACTCGGAAGAGGTATGGCTCATCCCATATATGTGAACGACTTTCTTGAATAAGCTTCTTGTTTGCTCCTGGTGGGACATACCCTGAAACCATAAAATTAACAATATCTGTATACCAGGGGTCAGACCTGTTAATCCCGTAGAGCATGTCATCCCGGAGTGAATCATTGATGGGGGTTTGCTGTGGACTCTTAAAATACATTCTAGACAAGTGATCAGCAACAGAATTTTCTACTCCCTTTTTATCTTTTATTTCTAAGTCAAATTCTTGGAGTAATAAGATTCATCTAATCAGGCGAGGTTTAGCATCTATTTTAGTGAGCAAATATTTTAGTGCAGCATGATCAGTGTAAACAATTATTCTAGCTCCAACTAAATAAGATCTAAATTTATCAATGGCAAAGACAACAACCAGAAGCTCTTTTTCAGTGGTTGCATAGTTAAGTTGAGCTCCTGTCAAAGTTTTACTGGCATAAGCAATTGCATGATGCTTTTTATTTTTAGTTTGTCCCAATACTGCCCCCATAGCATAATCACTAGCATCACACATAATTTCAAAAAGCAACGACCAATCAGGGGGTTGAATGATTGGTGCAGAGATGAGTGCTTTCTTTAATAAATTGAAAGATGTTAGACATGCATCATCAAATTCGAAAGGAGCATCCTTGGCTAGCAAAAGAGTAAGTGGTCTAGCAATGAATGAAAAATCTTTTATGAATCTACGATAAAAACCAGCATGGCCAAGAAAGCTTCGAATTCCTTTTATGTTCACAGGTGGAGGTAGTTGTTCAATTACTTCAATTTTAGCTTTGTCTACCTCAATACCTCTTTCAGACACTAAGTGTCCCAGCACTATTCCTTCCCTAACCATGCAATGACATTTTTCCCAATTGAGGATTAAGTGCTTTTCTTCACATCTTTGCAAAACCTTGTCTAAGTTTTCAAGACAACTATCAAAAGTTTTTCCATAAACAGAGAAATCATCCATGAAAACTTCCATAATCTCTTCAATCATATCAGAAAATATAGACATCATGCATCTTTGAAAAGAAGCTGATGCATTACATAACCCAAAAGACATTCTACGATAAGCATTAGTTCCGTATGGGCATGTAAAAGTGGTTTTGCTTTGATCATCAGGATGGATCGGGATGTGATGATACCCTGAATATCCATCTAAGAAACAAAAGAAGGAATGGTTCGCTAATCGCTCTAGCATCTCATCTATGAAAGGTAAAGGAAAGTGATCCTTTCTTGTAGCTTTGTTTAGTTTTCTATAGTCTATGCACATCCGCCATCCAGTGACGGTGCGTTGCGGAATTAGCTCGTTCTTTTCATTCATAATAACAGTTATGCCTCCCTTTTTAGGCACAACTTGCACTGGGCTTACCCACTCACTGTGCGGCACAGGATATATAATCCATGCATGCAGCAACTTTATAACTTCCTTTTTAACAACCTCTCTCATAGTGTTATTAAGTCTACGTTGGGGTTCTCGAGAGGGTGAAACAGAAGGATCTGTTGGAATACGATGGGTACAAATCATAGGACCGATTCTTGTAAGATCTTGGAGTGAGTAGCCGAACACTGAGTGATGTTTCTCAAGAATGGTCGTTAATCGCAGAGTTTGATCCTGAGTGAGTTTATCGCTAATGATTACAGGGAACTCTGGATTATTGTTTAGGAAAGCATATGTAAGACCGAGTGGTAAAGTTTTAAGCTCTATGGGGGGTCTAGGTGTTTCTGCAAACTCATCTAAGGGTTCAGGCTCTGAAGGTTCGGCTTCTTCTTCTGTGAAGAAAAGAGTTTCGTCTTCTAAGTCTGGTTTATCTAAAAGCTCTAGAGATGCAGCCTTTACCTCCTCCATAGGATCAGGCAAAAGATATGGCTCGGCCTTGTTGTTTAAGCAGTGTGAAATTGTTATTGGGAATTTAAAGGTTTTTCCAAAAGAAATGTGTAGCTTTCTAGTATGACCTGCATAAAGGAGTCTTCTAAAAGGTTGTCCTATCAACAGGTCAAAGTCCCATGTATCAAAGATATAGAAGTTCAAATGAACCATGGAGCCTTCTACCGTATGAGGTAGGACATTAATAATTCCAAGACTGGGGACTAATCGTCTCGAAGATTCCTTTATGACCTTTGTTGTGGGGGTTAAGACAAGATTTTTAAATAGTTTAAGTGCAAAAGATTCAGACATGATGTTGATCCCCACAACAGGATTATAAAGAGCATTAAATCGTTCAGAATTATAAGCACAGCGTATAGTTATAGAGGGTGTGTCCAAACGGATCATATCAGAGGAAAGCTCTGACTCCTCCAACCATTCGCTACTCATGACTGAGATAAGCTCTCTTAATTGATATTCACTTGGCAAATAAATGCTAAACTGGCCGTTTTGGGGTTTGTCAATAGAATGGTAATTTGAAATGTTTCCAAAATCGGCAGAAAGATCGGATTCTATATCCAGCATGAAGTCCGGTGGTGGAATTTCTTCCTCTTGTGGCTCAGAACTTGGGATAGCTAAAGTAGATGATGAATTTGGCAGAGTGTCTACTTCGGCTTCGTAGGTTTCATCATGAAGGGTATTATCCATCTCAGCTTCTAGGATTCTATCTAGGATCACTCTAGCTTCATCAGTAGGGATACGAAAGAAAGAACCTCTAGACATTGTGTGTAGCATTTGTTTGTGATTTTTCTGAAGACCTTGAAAAAAGTGAAATAAAAGAACAGGGTCTTCAAGATTAAGGTTTGGACCAGATTCTAAAAGATCAGAAAAACGTTTCCAGGATTTTCCCAAAGTTTCATTATCTTTTTGTTTAAAAGATAAGACTTCGATTCTAAGGTTGGCTATACGGTCAAGGGAATAGAAATCTAGACAAAAGTTGGCTCGTAAAACTCCCCATTCACCTTGTTGTTGACTTACCTTCTGACTGTACCATTGTCTAGCTTCTCCCCTTAAAGAAAAAGGAAAAAGCTTCCAACGTAAAGTTTTATCAGAAATGCCTTCAATGCGACGACAATCACATGTTTGCTCAAAATCTCTAATATGAAGGTAAGGGTTTTCGTTTTCCTTTCCCGAAAAATATAGGTTTTGAATCATGGCAATCAACCTAGAACTTAACTTATACTGGGATGTTTGGATAGGCTGTGATGATTCCCATGGTAAAAGGTCAGTTACTAAAGGGATTGTAGATTCATGGATCGATTTAGAATTTTGGTTTTCCATAAGGTAAGAGTAAAGAAAATAAATACAGAATATAAAAGATAAGAAAAGATAAAAGTATACAAGCTAGTAGTAAGACTCAGGTTATCTCAGCAACCGTCTTTCTCCCCGGCAACGGCGCTAGAAATGCTTGTTGATATTTGGGAACGCAATAAGGAATTGATCCGCAAGCGCACGGATATCGGTGAGCACTTCACCCGGGAAATTATCCAGAGTATCGTATTTATTTTTTTACCACTAGGAGAAAGAGTGCATCTGACTAACCGGTCTATTACTACTAACCCTTTAGGCAACAAAGAATGACTCTCGATGTGAGTGATAAATAGAGAAGACTGCAACCGTAGTCTCCTTCTAACCTTGGTAAGGATGATCTATTGTTCTAATGGGGAGGCTAACGGAATCTAGACACCACAAAGGATGTTCAACCTGCACCTATAAACCCTATCCTTCCTGCTAACGAGATATGGTCTGCAAAGGTAACTCAGAATTGTCACGTTCCTCACTACTACCACGGTCCAGCTAGTCAGGGAATATCTATGAGTACCCCAGCCTAAACACCACGTTTACGCTAGCAATGATTACTCTAAACTCTACGCGAAGAGATTAAAGTAAACTCATAAACCATAAGAACAATAAAACAAGAACTTACTAGAATTTAGAAGTCGAAATACTGAAGAATCCTAGGAGCAAGCTTCGGGTTAGGAGAACTTGATCCCGCAGGTACAAGCTTAGAGTAGACACCGACAGGCCGGGCTTCCTCCAATCTACACCTCCACTCTATCTCTCTCAATCTAGTAGAAACTAGAAGATCTATTTCTACCTTACATCGGTTGCTAAGCCTAAAAAGAAATATTAATTAGAGAAGAGGTTTTCCTTCGAGGGCACCCCTCAATCTCTATGATAATTTCTTCATGTCTTCTCCAGGGGCCAGGGGGGTCTCCTTATATAGTCCTCCTCCTCTATGCGTTTTTGAGTCGGTAGGCGAGGTGGTACTACGTTATTCTGGATCCAATAGGTCGGTGGAACATCCCGTGCGAAGAGAGTCCCGATTGACATCCAGCAGGGGGCGGGCGCCCAGGTCACCACGGTGGGCGCCCTGGGCCTGGCCGCTTTCGGCCTCCGTTTTCGTCCCATGGCTTCTGGAGTCTTCTAGATAGTAGAAAATCGTGCGATACGTTGATATCTCTATGTAATCTCGACATGTGGGCCTTTCTTCCTTATTTCCTGATAACCCCCTGCAGAAACAGATAAACAACAAAACTCGTGGAATTCTGTCAGATCAAACCCTAATTCTAGGTGTTGGTTGCATATTGGTCCTTTCCCTTGATTATTTAATAATTAAAATTGATACTTAAGAACCGTCAACACACGTCTACGCTACAAATCACTACTCTGACCTAGGAGCTACCCAAATCGAAGTACTCAATATAATATGATTTGCAAACCAAAGAACAAATAAAAACAAGTTGCTTACTTAAATCAGAATGGTAATTACAGAAGTACCTCAGAACGTAGCTCCGGGAGAGGGAGCTGAATCCTGATGAATACAGCTCTTGAGGAAGCTCCGACAGGTCAGGACTCCTCTGAATCTCTACTCCTCTACTCTATCTCTCTAATCCCTATCTTGATTGCTAGCCTAGATCTAGTGGATCTCTATCTAATGCTCTGACTCTTCATCTCTTGATCTGGCCTCCACTAGGAGGGGTCTAGCCTTCTATTTATAGCCTGGTGGGATGCACGTGCACCGTAGGATCAAACCGACTTAACAAGCGGCCAAGATGGCTCCTCCGAGGCGGTGGAGGAAGCTTCCGGAAGGGCGGCCAAAACCCTAGCAGGGGGCACCGACCGGCCCCACCTGGCGGCCCCTAGCCCCCCAGCTCTTTGGGTGTCTTCTAGAGTCTTCCCACGTCCCATTTGTGATGTTGTCGTGGCAGATAAGTTTCGTATTTATTTTGCACTTGAATCCCTCTTTTCACCTCTTTTTGGAATAAACCCTAGAAAACACAAAATATGCAAAACTCGTGGAAATTGTTAGTGATAACCCTATTCTAGTAGATATTCATATCTGGTGGAGAAATAAACGCTAACAAATTTTGTGAGTTAACAGGTGTCAACAATGGCTGAGAAGACATTGCGAGAGTTCTCTGCCACAACAACAGCAAACATTCAGACTGGACTAGCAGTCAACACTGGGGACAATGGATTCGAGCTCAAGCCTGCTCTCATTACCATGGTTCAAGCCAGCCAATTCTATGGAAAAGCTCATGAAGTTGCAAGTGCACACTTACAACACTTTCTAGATATCTGTAGCACCTTCACGATCAGAGGAGTATCAAAAGATGCTATCTTACGCCATCATTTCCCATTCTCATTATTGGGGAAATCCAAGCAGTGGTTCTACATCAACAAAGACAAATACAATACATGGGACCTATGCTCGACTGCTTTCCTGGCAAAGTTCTTTTTTACAACCAAGATTAATGCTCTGTGTGGGAAGATTGCAAGTTTCCAACAACAACATGATGAATCATTCACTGAAGCATGGGAAAGATTTCAGAATTACATTGAAGACTGTCCTCATCATGGGATAGAGGAGTGGCTGTTAATGCAGACTTTCTATCACGGGCTCATCTCTAGCATCCGTGAGTCTATTGGTGTTGCAGTTGTGGGAGCTTTTCTGTCACTTAAGCTCTCAGACGCTAAAGCACTTGTTGAGAAGATGGCCTCAAATTCAACATGCATTGAAGAACATACGCAGCCTCGGAAGAAAGGAGGAGGAATCCATCATCTCAAGGAAGCTGACATGGTCACTGCCAAGCTAGATCTCATCGTGAAGAAGCTTGACATAGAGAAGAAGGAAGTTATGCACATCAATGATTCCCATATGACATGTGAAGAATGTGGAGACTACGGGCACTCAGTTGTTAGTTGCCCTACACTGCAAGAGGATGTGAACTTCATCAATAACAATACCTACTATCGTCCTCAACAAAATCAAGGGTGGAACCAACAACCTCAACAAGGTAATTACCAAGGTAAAAACCAAGGTAATAATTTTAATAACAACCTTCCACCTTTGAGAGAATTAGTTACTAGTTAATCCAAACTACTAGATCAAATGACTAGGATACTAACATAAAATGATAAAACTTTGGAAAACATACATACTAGGATGGATAATATTGCTTCTGCCATAAAGAATCAGCATAGTTTCAATAAAATGCTAGAATCACAATTAGCTCAATTAGCTGCTGCTGTTCCTCCATTAGAAAAAGGCAAGATTCTAGGCGAACCAGAAGATTTAGAAACTGCTAACCTTGTTGATATTCACAATGCAACCCAATATCGTATTGAGCCTGTAGATGTACAGTGGATTGAACACTCTCTACCAGAGAAGACGGGAGACCTTGGAAGACCTGTCATTCCTATCTCTATAGGATGCCACAGCTTTCCAGAGGCTATCTGTGACTTCGGCGCAAGTGTCAATATCATGCCCAAAGTAATTTATGAGAAAATATTAAATGATCCCCTATTGTACAAAAATATGCGTTTATAGCTTGAAGATCAGTCCATTTACTACCCTAAGGGAGTAATAGAAGAAGTTGTCATTAGAGTGGGGCAATCATATGTCCCAATTGACTTCGTGGTCATGGAGACAAGAGTAGATGAGAAGGCACCCATCATTTTGGGCAGACCATTCTTGTGCACAACAAAAGCCATCATCTATGCGGAGTACGCCAAGATTGTCCTCTGTCAAGGATAAGAAAGAGAGATTTGCATTCAAGAATCGCATCATAAAAGCTCCTGCAGCCCCAAAGCAATTCCATCAACAAGGAGAGAAAGAACAACAACCAATGCTGAAGAAAAAGAACAATAGAAACAATAGAAGATGGAGGAGGACCAAGCATGCACTTGCGGAGACAACTCAATTGATCACCGCTCTCAACATAGAGAATGATCATATGCTACCCAAGCCATTTCCAATCAAGAGAGGTGATCCAGGAGTTCCAATCATTGAATGCACAATCAAAGACACCACCTTCCCCCACATCATCTGCGACACTGGATCAGGCTGCAACGTAATGTCAAAATAGGTATATGATGAGTTATTTGATTTACCTTTATACCCAACATGTATTTAGCTGCAGATGGTAGATCAATCACTAAGATTCCCTAAAGGAGTGGTCAAGATGTCATGGTGAGAATTCAAGGACAATTTATACCTACAAATTTTCTAATTCTTGACATGTAGGGAGATGATGATTCCTCGATCCTCTTGGTAAGACCGTTCCTTTACACAGCAACGCCGACATCTAGATTGGATCCGGGCATATCCACTTCAACCTACCTGCCAGAAAGGTACGCTGTCCATTTAAAACACAAGTTAACCATGAGCAGGTCAGGAAGCAACGCAACAGGAGAAGACACCAAGCCCACTGTCAGGCTGCCCAGCCTCACTACGGATGGGAAGACTTCCTTGGCAAGATTGTGAAATATGAAGATCGCTTCATGGAGCAAGAAGAGAACACGTGAGCACCCCAATGGAGTGATTGGGCAGAAGAAGCTAAAAGGATGAACCAAATCACCAAGAAAGAAAAAGAGGGTATCCTAGCATGATTGGAAGCATGGGAGAAGGAGAACAGAGATGAAGAGTTGGATCTAGAAAAGAAAGAAGCAAAAGAGACAGAAGTGAGAGGGAAGGAAGACATACGTGATGTATCACCACGAAATGGGGAGTTGGCTGAGATTACCTCAGACGATGAACCCACTGAGTAAGCTCTCTCCGCTATCTAAGTTTTGTTGGTAGACTTTAAATTCTGTACCCTAGCCATAAGGTCAGAATGGTAGTTATCTAGTTAAGTTAGCATGCATTAGTAATTTCGCTTTAAAACACCTAGTAGCATATTTATTTCTCTTGGCATATTAATACAAAATACAAAAAAATATTTACTGCTTTAATTACTACATCATAAATACCAAAATCCCATGTGAAGAAACTTATGGTAACCCCTTAGGAATATTTACTGTGGTGGCATAAACATTAAATAGCATTCATATTTATTTCACACTAATGGTTAGCTCACTGTAATGGACATCTACACCATGTAATGCAAACATCTAGCTTGGGGGAGGATCATCCCCTAGTTATTAGGTAATTATACCTAAGTGATTTTTGAGTCTATATAGTCATAAAAATACCAAAAATATGTGGGCACATGAAAGTCCACAAGTCATAGAGTCTCTTTGTGAGTGTTGGCAAATCTTAATGCACACTGGCTAGAGTATTACCAAGAATCCTCTTGATAGATCTGGAAACCAATCGAAGATTGACTCCTTCTAGTTCTAATCCTATGTAGCTATGCTAAACTAGAGATCTAATTGATGTGGTGGCTCTAGGGATTGATCAGAGGCTTCTTCTCCCAAGATGAATAATGAATTAGGGTTCAGAGGTCCTCTCCTCTAGGGGCCAGAGGGTCTGCTTATATAGTCCTTCCAAGTGAATGTGGGCCATCGGATCAAACCGACATTAATCGCACGGTTTTCCTTGATCCTTTAGGTTGGTGGAGCATGATCCGCGAAGTTGAAGCTGATTGGCCCCGAGGCTAGGGCGGGCGCCCTGCCCCCGAGCCCGTCCGGTCTCCCGTTCGTTCCCATGGCTTCTGGACTCTTCTAGATGTAGGATAATTGCACGGCACGTTAATATCTCTATGTAAACCCGACATGTGGGCCTTTCTTCCATATTTCCTGATAACCCCCTGCAGAAATAGACAAACACCAAAACTCGTGGAATTCTGTCAGATAAAATCCTAAGTCTGGGTGTCGGTTGCATTTGAATCCTTTTCTTTATTTATTTGCTGATTGTATTTGATACTTAAGGACTGTCAACAAACTCCCCCAAGCTTACCTCTTGCTCGTCCCTGAGCAAGGATAATCTCAGTGATGGATCAGAAGTTGTTGTAATGCCTTTAAAAGTTGACGGTACACATGCTTTCAAATGAGGTCTCATCTGTGAGTTAGAGTAAACTGTCAAGATTTAAAACTTACTTATTTTACCTTTCACCATGGGACTTGTAACTGTCACTTCTGTCTTGAGTAGTTAGAAGATAGAATGGTCTAATCAAGTGCCATGTCTCTTATTCTTGATCAGCTATAGCTCTGGAGTTTTTGCAGATTTTCAAATAAAACTCAGAGATTCCTTGTATGACTCTCTCAGATCTCTCTTTTGTGGTATTTCTAGATCCTTACCAAGGCAGTGATGGTATATGCCTTCTCTCAAAATATGTAGTATTTGTGGTATAAGGCATAGTGACATTGCCTTCTCTCTCACCCTACTCTAATAAGGCTTTAATATCTGGAGCTCATAGGTGGGAGATAAAGTATACATACTTACAAGACATTTATTGTATAGTCAAACCAAGGATCCAAAGAAACAAGTCAATTAGTCAAATCAAAATGTGCATGTGTGGCGAATGAATGGTGTATGGTGATGATGGGGATAACAATGGTGAAAGTCTAATTCTACTTGTGCTCTTTTGAGGGGATACATACCTTCCTTGCTCTTTTGAAACTTTTTGAGGAGAATGAGATGCTCCATGTTTTCTTTTTTCTTTCCTCTCAGGTGGGTATCTTGTACCCCTAATTCTACTATCGGACACTTGTCCATTTTTACCTCTCGTCTCACTTTTTCTTTTCTTTCAAGGTTCCGGGCACTTGCCCCTTTTCATTTCCTCGTATTTCTTTTTTTTCTTCTTTTTTTAGAGCACTCATTTCCTGAAATAATATAGCAAGTGGCAGTAACCAAAATAACTTGAGCATTTATTTCACAGGGGAAAACAGAAATGTTTTTGGTTATTCTCTCCCGGATTAGGAGTAGAATATTTTTAGGTGGCTGGAGATGGTAATAAGTGAATATATGTGGATGCGTACTTCCAGAGTAGAAGCAACATGTGTGAGTGAACGTGCAAGTGAATCTTGATTTTAACCACATGACAAGCTCTTAAGGGTCTACACAGCTTGACCACATGACAAGTAGTAAAAAGTAAATGTGTGGCTCAAAGTCTAGCAAGCATGTATATATATGGCTGTGGTAGGAATTTAAACTCTCATCATACAGGAACTCATCATATGATATTTTAAAGATTTTTAAAGATAAAATTCTCCACAATTATCGCATCTCTAGGAACAGATAAACAGTAGCTCAACCTTCCCATATCATATCCGTTAACAACTTAGACTTCAGATCAAGTTCTCTTCCCACAAGTTCAGATTTAGAGCAAGCTTTAAATTATAACAATTATGTCTAAACTAGAGAGTGAACTTCAAATTTGAAAATTAGGCAGAGCAACTATTCATCATATCCATGCTAGAGTTTTATTATTAAGATTCAGTTTAGCATAGCCACTTTATTTATTTATTAAGCATACTAAGCAAAAGATATATATATAAGCACAAAATCTTTATTTATTTTTTCATAGTTATGTATATTTTTATTTTAATATAGTATAAGTATATAGATAGATAGAAATACTTAGCGGGATAAATGGGGGTGCTCTCCCCCAAGCTGAATTTTGATGTAATTTCTTCTGATGTAGCTAGCAGGTGGCAGAGGTGTATTTGAAAGTCGGTAGCACCCTGACAGCGATTAGAATGTCCTCCGTCTGCTAGTCTTCTTTGATCCATAAATTCTGTGGAGCTCAAATAGACGACAAAGCTTTGTGGAACTGATTAGGTGTTAGCATAAATATCTAGCCTTTATCATGTTGAGCCTCCTCAATAAGTGTTACTCTCTATTTTTATATTTTCATTTTATAGAGCAGAAAAAATATTTTTTTTTTATTTTTATGCCACCACAGTGAATGTACTTATGGGTTTTATGCCACTCGTATACTCACATGGGGCTTACTATTTTTGAACATTTTTATTTTCTTTTTAAGATAGTATGAACATGATTAACTAAGCAAACTGTTTTAAATAATTGAAAGGAAAAAGATAACTACCAAGTTTACCTCTTGGCAAGGCGTTCGATGTTTTTAAGTCCTCCGAACGGGACTCTCCGTTTTCTCAGTTGTCCTGAGATTCGTTGGATGGCGTAGTCGGTGCTTCCGGCGGTGCCTCCTCTTCGTGTATAGTTATCTTCGTTCTCCACACCTGACTCGGTGCTACGGTCTCCTCAGGATAATCTTGTTCAAGCTGTATGTCTTCAGATCTTACCACTTCTCCTTCGTAGTCTGCCCATCCGTCCTTGATGATTTGCCTCCTCTGATTGTGGTTGCGTCGTCTTCTTCTTGTCCTGACCTGCTTAGAGTCTTCAACTATATAGTTAGGATCAGTAAAATAGCGGCGTACCTTCTCTGAGGAGAAGTGCATGTAGACTTCTCCGGTTCCAATGTAGATGATTGCTTTAACAGTGTTGAGGAAAGGTCTCCCAAGGATGATGGGTGGATCATACTCGTCTTCTCCCATGTCAATAACCTTAAAGTCTGTATGGACAAAATGATCGTCTATTTTGATAGGGACATCAGTTACTATACCTTCAACCTTTTGGAATGTCTGATCTACCATCTGGAGCTGAATGTATGTTGGTTTTAGGAGCATGGTTCCGAACAAGAGCCGATAGGTGACTGCGGCCATTATGTTGACGCCCGATCCGGTGTCGCAAAACGTCTTGTAGAAGTTGTATCCATTAATGGAGCAATAGATGCTTGGCATGCCTGGGTCGTCCTTCTTGGTCACAAACGGTGACTTGAGTCGATGATCTTGACCTCCTTGAACTGCAGTGACCATCTTAGCTGACTCGGTCCACACTTGCTTGTTCCTGTTCCTCCTGTTGGTCCTCTTCCTTGGTTCATGTCGAGATTGCTCCGGGATTTGTGTAGTCTTGATCTTGAAGGAAAATGTCTCCTTCCTCCCTTTGATGTAGAAACTGATCTTGGCAGCACTAACGTAGATGACAGCTCCCGAGGTGTTCAGGAATGGCCTCCCTAAGATGACGGGTGCCCTCTCATCATTTCCAGTCTCTATCACCACGAAGTCTGCTGGGGCGTACAAGGTACCAACTTGGACACAGAGGTTCTTCAATATTCCCTTAGGGAAACTTAACGTCCGATCAGCAAGCTGCAAACACATGGTTGTTTCTAATAAAGGATATGTAAAGAATTTTTCATAGAGTACCCTGGGCATAATGTTGACATTAGAGCCAAAGTTGCAGAGTGCTTCTGGGAAGTCCACCATGCCGATGGAGATCGGGAGGACGGGGCATCCTGGATTGCCTCTCTTCACCGGCAGAAGGTCAGTAGTAACTTCAGTGATGGGGTTACTCCAGTAGTTACTTGTATCAAACATGTCTACAAGATTCGCAGATTCTAATCCTTCCGGTTGTGATGGTATACCGGGGTTAGTAGCAGGAACAATAGCAGCTATTTGATTTAACTGAGATTCAATCATTTTATTAAAGCTAATTTGATTCTTGATGGCAGTAGAGAAACTATCCATTCTATTATTTATATTTTCTAACATTTTATCATTAGATGCCAATTTCTTAGATAGGTTATCCATTAGCTTCCCTTGATTAGACACTAACTCTCTTAGAGGTGGAAAATTATTATTATTGTTGTAAGAATTGTTACCTTGATAATTACCTGAGTAGTTAGGCCTCTGTTGATTGCAACATTGATTTTGTTGAGGACGGTTGTAGTAATAGTTGTTGTTATTGTTGATGTAGTTTACGTCCTCTAGCATCTCAGGGCAGTGATTGCCTGAGTGTCTAGTATCTCCACACTCCTCACAAGTCATGTGAGAGTCGTAGATGTTCATAACTTCTTTCTTATCTCCAGCTCTATCATCGAGCTTCTTCATGAGCAGGTCTAGCTTGGCAGACAGCATGTCTACCTCCTTGAGCTGGTGCATACCTCCACCTCTCTTGCGTGTCTGGGTCCTTTCTTCATTCTAGCCTTGGTTGGACGCCATCTTCTCCACAAGAACTGTGGCTTGTGGTATGGTGAGTGATAGGAATGCTACTCCAGCTGCAGCATCCATGGTCTCTCGGGCACTATTGCCGAGCCCATGATAAAACGTCTGCATCAGCAGCCAGCTCTCCATTCCATGATGGGGACATTCTAGGATATAGTCTTGGAAGCGCTCCTATGCTTCTGGAACGGATTCATCATGTTGTTGCTGAAAACTTGTAATTTTCCCACGGAGAGCATTGGTCTTGCCTATGGGAAAGAACTTAGCCAGAAAGTTCGTGGAGCAGAGTGCCCACGTAGTATTCTTCTCCTTTGTAGCGTAAAACCACTGCTTTGCTCTGCCCAATAGTGAGAATAGGAAGAGGCGAAGTAGTATAGCATCTCTGGGGACTCCTGATATGGTGAATGTGCTGCAAATCTCCAGGAAGTGTTGGAGATGAGCACTAGCATCTTTGTGTGCCTTCCCACAGAACTGGTTGGATTGCACCATGTTGATAAGTCCAGGCTTGAGCTCAAAGTTGTCGTCGATCTCTGCAGCAGGTCCAGTGCGGATGTTGTCCATAGTGGGAGCTGAGTACTCACGGATCGATTTTTTCGCCATGGCTTCGAACTCTAAAGACAAGTTCCGGGTGAAACTTTGGTGATCTTCTTGATTGGATGAAGTTTTGTGCTGAAGTGTTGACGATCTCTTCTTGAGCTTGGCTCTTGTTTTTCTGAATAATGCTTCGGGATTGTCAACAAAATTTCCTAGAAGATGTCTTCTATTCATTCATTACCCTACATAAAATAAAATAGAGAAAAAACGGGGTAAAACTGTATGAGAGAATTGATAATCTCAATCATATTAGTGATGCGAATGATGACTCGAAATTCCATATTCATTCCTGATTAGTAATCAACCTTCCCCGGCAACGGCGCCAAAAATGCTTGTTGGGAATTCTTAACGTCATTACCAAAAGTAGACTTAGTTTTATAATTCTGATAACGGCGCCAAAAATGCCAAACCTATCCCTCATGCCACCTAAGCCAAGTTGTCATCCCCAACATGACATGAGGGACGCGGTATTGAAATATGCAATTGCTCTTCTGAATAAATAATAAATAAGATCTGCAAGCGCACAGATTAATACCGATGTAGCATTTTAACCGGGAAGTATTCTAGGTATCGTTATTTATATTTTTACCACTGGGAAGGGATTGCTAAACATCAATGTTGATTATAGAATGGAATATAGGATTGAGTATCTATCATTGCATATATAATAGAGAGCAGTTATCTATCTCTTTCATACAGGGATAAATGTCACATGAAAGATATATGAAGTATGAATGGTGACAAAGATAATTAATCTGATCAGCATAACTTAGCCACATATAAATATGATAAGCACCTCAATAGATATTCTAGCAAGTCATTAGCATGGAATTAGGACGAACTACAAGAATATTTCCTAAGTTATTCTTAACTATACAGTCTAGCATATCATAGTTAGTGCAATTATACTTGGCAATCATTGCGAGACAGGACTACGCCCATGCATAGTGATATTATCAAGGAATATGAGAAACATCGCCATCACTCCCCTGTAATAATGTTGCTCTGCCAGCCCTATACACGAGAGGGGGACTATATAAGAATCAATGGAGCTGTCACTACCACGAACTACCCCGCGATCTGGCATATAGGGTACAATCACAGATAAATACGGTATAGGCATCACGCCTACACAATACTTATCATTTACCCACTGTACACATGGATAAATGTTATACGATCCTAAACATGTATATAATTCCAATCTAACTAAGCCAAGTATATAACTATGATAAACTAAGAACAATATAATTGCGAATATAAACAAGTAGAGCCAAGTCATAATCAATATATTGAAGTAGAACAAAGTCATATTCATAATATTGATGAACAAAGATGAACAATTGAAGAACAATAGAGAATTACCAAGAATCATCTTGACAGATCCGAAAACCAATCGAAGATTGACTCCTTCTAGTTCTAATCCTACGTAGCTATGCTAAACTAGAGATCTAATTGATGTGGTGGCTCTAGGGCTTGATCAGTGGCTTCTTCTCCCAAGATGAATAATTAATTAGGGTTCAGAGGTCCTCTCCTCTAGGGGCTAGGGGGTCTGCTTATATAGTCCTTCCAAGTGAATGTGGGCCGTCGGATCAAACCGACATTAATCACACGGATTTCCTTGATCCTTTAGGTCGGTGGAGCATGATCCGCGAAGTTGAAGCTGATTAGCCCCGAGGCCAGGGCGGGCGCCCAAGGGGGGAGGGCGGGCGCCCTGCCCCCAAGCCCGTCCTGTCTCTCGTTCGTTCCCGTGGCTTCTGGACTCTTCTAGATGTAGGATAATTGCGCGGCATGTTAATATCTCTATGTAAACCCGACGTGTGGGCCTTTCTTCCATATTTCCTGATAACCCCCTACAGAAATAGACAAACACCAAAACTCATGGAATTCTGTCAGATAAAACCCTAAGTCTGGGTGTCAATTGCATTTGGATCCTTTTCTTTATTTATTTGCTGATTATATTTGATACTTAAGGACCGTCAACACTAACTCCTACTACTCAGACAAAGTATACGACCTAGTCCAAGCACCGTGTTACCGACAGAGAAAACAACCCAAGCACTTAAGACTAACTTAGCTAGTATATAACTACTATAAGACAGACTAGGACACTACAATAGAATATTGCACTAAGTAAATACTGAAAGTAAGTACTTAGAAAAGTGAAGGAAAAGTAAATATATTAAATACTCAAAGTCTACAAGAGAAAAGGTAAAGAGGAATATCAGACTCTCTAGAAGACGACTTCAAAGACTCCAAGTTTTGCTCGACTCAAGTCTGACTCCCACACTGGACTAACACCGACACTTACAACTAGAAAGCTAGAGCTAAATTGGAACACACCTTTTCTCTAGAGAGGGTGGATGCAGCCTCTATTTATAGGGGGAGTAGAGGGAGTTCCACGTCAGCGATCCGTGTGCTTCTCCCTTTTCCACCCTTGGATAAACCGTCATTAGAACCGCCTTAGATGGACGTCCAAGATCATCTGCACGTGTTGCCAAAGTCGGTGGAGTGTAACCGACCGTAGGTGGGCCCACATCATAGGTCGGTCGACCTGGTATTTTGTGAGGTGGGGCCATCCTGAGCCTTCTACAAGGTCCTGTAGGTTGGTGGAGTGGAGTTGGCAGGTGGGACCCATCAAAGGTCGGTCGGTCGACCAAGATTTGGTGAGGTGGGCTCACCAGCCTTGCTCCATTGCTATCCCCATCTGTCATGGAGTGTGTCTTGTGTTCATCTTCGTTCTGGTTCTTTTGATGGGTCCATGGATCCTTGTACTTCCATCTTTCACCCTTGAACAGAAACACAAGTGTGATCTGAGGGTCGAGATGGACTTGAATGTGTTGTCTTAGGATCCTAGAATTGAGCCAGCACCTGGACCACCCCAAGTGTAGGTCAGCCGACCAGGACTTGGTGGGTCTACGAGCTCATTTTCCCCCAAATGTAATTGTACCTGTATCCAAATACTTAGAGCACAAGTGGAACCTCTTAATGATAAAAGATGCCTATGCTATGCCATTCTTGCACTATTTTCGGCCTGTTGACGGTGTTTTTATGTGTGGATTTTATAGCTTATCCACCGTCAACAAGATCCCCCAAGCTTAACCTTTGCTCGTCCTGAGCAAATAATTAAACTTAGTCTGAGTGGATCAGGAGTTGCTGCAATGTCAACATTTCAAGAGTACGATGTATGCAACAAATTATTTCTCATAAGTATGGAAAATTTAGGTGTGAAAAGAGTCACCCCTTTACCTTACTTCTTCGTGGGGCTTTTGGCTTTTCCTTTGTCTTGGGCAGTTGAGAGACAGAACAGTTAGATATAGAGCACCACTTTCTTATTCTTAGCCAGTTTCATACCGGAGGTTTTTAAATTTTTTCACAAAGAAAACTAGGTTCCTCAATTGATTTCTCTCAATCTCTCAAGTGGATAATGTACCTTACCAAAGGCATTGCTTTTCTCACAACCTATAGCTAAGGCTTTATGTGGAGTTTCAGTAGGTGTGGAAGGTGGGCATACTTGCTTCTTGTATGGGGATAAATCAAAAACCAAACTAAGTTAAGATCAAAGGCATATGCTAGACTGAGACGTGCAAGTGTGTGGAATCGATCCTATCACTAAACTATACTCCTTTTATGGCACGATTTGTCTCTCTTAGAAAAGAATTTTTTGAGACATGGCTACCACCGTTTCCTTCTACAAAACATTTGGGGACTTTTGACAAGGGTGCGCCCTTTTTTTGGCCATGTCTCTCTAAAAAGGATACTGAGAGAAAGATCAATTTGAAAAAGTGGATGGAGTATTTTCCTAGCAAAAATTTTGTTGCTTTCTCCCAGTATAGGAGAAGAGCATTTTTTCTGGTGGATGGAAGGGTGCATGTTGCGCGCAATCCTCAGTGTAAGAATTGGCTTTATTTCGTGGGTGTAAAGTGTGTCTCAGTCTAAACATATGACTCCAATCTAAGTTAAGTTCAATCCTTGACAAAACCCCAACAATAACAAGTAGCTATGGCTAAAGTATGTACATATATGGAGCATAAATATTTGGCCTTGGTAGGAATTTTATAATCATTGAGGAACCGTTGTTTTTAGATATTTTCCAAATAAATTCTCCGATAATCATGCAAGCTTAGAATAAAAATATAGCAGCTCTTGTCTTACTATCTCATATCTCACAACAAATTAGACGTAGTTTTAGCACTTGCAACCCACAGAAAGAAATCAGGTTCATGCTGTCTTATGTGAGCCAAGTGATCCATACTTAGAAAAATACTAAGTTGAGTGCTAGATACTAGAGAAATATTAATAGAGCAACTATTCATCATTTCCAAGTGAAATATGGCATGCATGACAATATTTTTGGGATTTTTATCATATTCAAATATATATATATACTGAAATTGCAATAAATTTAAAAGAGCCAGAATACTTACCTTGGTGGGGGAGAGGATCTCCCCCAAGCTTGTGTCTTCTCATGCCTCCTCACTGATATGGTGGATAGTCATATGGATATGGTGGAGGACATGACGGTTGCTGAGGATATGGTAGAAGATACTGTGGAGATGGGTCTTGCTGCTGCTATGGTGGCATAGGGATGAATGGAATATTTGGTGGTAGTGGCCTCTGATAATGTGCATACATCTTGTTCCAGCCTATGTTGTATTGGACTTGGAGACCTAGGAGGGCTTGGTGGGTTTGAGTTGCAGTGTTCTGCATAGCCCCATGTCCAATGCGCAGCACACCAATTTGTTGGGTCAGCATGTCCATGTCAATGCATTGAGCATGGGGCTGTGAATCCTACAAAGAAGAAAAAGACATACGGCCACTATAGGCACCAGACCTGCGTCCCAAATGGGGCGTCAGCATCCCACTAAAACTTCCCTCATAGTCACTGTCATCATCATCATCTGCAGCTCGTGCTCTTGCACATGTGGTTTGTCCTACATGCCTCATATGTCTTTTGCACATAGGGAGTAATGGGTTGCCACTATATATTTTTAGTTCTTCACAGGGCAACAAAATTGTTTCATGGGTATTATAAACTTTTAAAAACACTATGTTATTTGCTCCTCCCGTAAGATATTGGCCCTGAATATAAAATCTTTTGTGCAAGACAACTCTAGGAGTAGTTATGTATTTATCAAAGTTATTGAGCAGATTAAGGCGTGCACAAAATTTTGTAACCACAGAAGTAAATTCAATGGTCCACCTCCTTGGTTGGGATGATGCCCATAACCAATGTTTAGCCATTTCTACCACTGGTGAAATTGGAATTTTAGGAACCATGGCAAAAAGGATTCTAGTGTCAATTTCCTTGACAATTCTTATGCATCTCGAGGGAACAAAGTGAGTCCTATCCACTGGTGCAAGAAAAGCAAGGTAGGATTGCATATGTGACTAGTACGTGGTTGCCATCCCTCATAATTTTCCCTAGTGATATCATACCAAAATTCTTTCTTGTTCATGTTCTTAGTGGCATGGTCAATTTTAATGTTGTGAATATCAAAACCAATACATGTAGAGAAAGCATCCCATGGAAGGTCAAACTCACTATTAAACACTCTGAAATAAATTTTCTCTTTTGTTATTCTTAGGGTGCTTAGAAATTCTAGGGTGAGAATTTTACTTCCTTTTACATTACAAATTCCAAAATTCATCCCACCCCATTTTCTCGAATACTTCTGTGAACACATCATCTAAGCTTTGCTTCAGAAAAAGTCAAGAGATATCACCTTGGTGTGAAAATTCACGGTCGCGGAGTTCCTCAAGCTTCCCCATCTTAACGGGAGTGAGCCATATGCCGGTTTCCTCATCTTGAATTTTCTCGGGGATGGCTTCTTCATTTACTTGAGGTAGTGGAGATGATACTTGCTCCCTTGATGCTTGACTCTGGGCATCTTGCATGGAGGAGTCACTAGAGCTAAGGGAAATTCGATGGAGAACCGACTTCCCCCAGCCCCTGACTTTCTTCATGATGATGAACTCTTGGATGGTAAGGATAAAAAGAAAATATTTTTGGATTTTTGTTTTGGAGAAAAGTATGGTTCAGAAATGGAGAGGAGAATGGGTTTCTTGCTGGTTGGTTGAGTGCACAAGAGTGCGAGTGTGTTTGGATGAAGGAGGGAGTAAGGAGAAGTGCTGGTGTGGAATTATGAAGGTCGGTCGACCTGCCCCTCTAGGGATTTTTGCTGCGTGGCCGTGACACCTACCTTCTTGAATGCATTGCAAGCAAATGGCTATGCTGGGTGCACCAGAGCATGATCAGCTGACCGGCCTTTCTCCACAATTCAAAAAGTAAACCCACCAGGAGCAATGCCATGAGAGGTGGATCACAATACATGTGATGGTGCCCTCCTTCATGGGTCGGCCGACCCACCTTTCCTCCCCCCTTTGCTTTGTGCCAAAGATGAGAGTGAGTGGAGGTCATTCCATGTTCGGTGCATGCATAACATGCCCCTATTTTGCTTTGGTGATGGTGCATGGCATCTCCCTTTCTTGGATGAAGTGATGAAAGGAAAGAAAGCAAAAGAGAGGGGGCAAGACAAGACTAGTAGTTGGTGGCATTTTGTGTAATGAGTTCTCATGGGAGAATCCTCCACATCCTTTTGTGATTAGCTTAGTGCTAAATAAGCTCGCTTAGCCAAAATGAATGGTGGATTGGGGCATAAGTGAGGTTAGGGAGAAGGATTGTCATGAAAATTTTCCTCTAGTCCCTTGGATCGCTTATGGCCAATTTGTTAATTCTATTTTCCTAAGCAAGAAGGTGAGGGAGAGCTACTAATTCCTAGGAATGCAAATTGACAGCCACCTGTCTTACATTCTTGCAACACTCATCCTAGAGCCATAAGATCACAAATACCAGGAGCTAGAGGGAGGTGGGCCCAAAATCATGGTTGGCCGACCGTGATTTGGCCTCCCCCAGGCTATGGTGGCACTCAAACAGAGCAAAAATGTATTGTGCAGTAAAACTTCTTTGCTTAAAGTCACAAAAGTTACCAAGCTAGCTTCATCTAGATTCTCTAGTAGGCATGTGAAGCAATTCATGTCATAAAATCCAGTTTTCACTTCGGCATAGACATGAGCGTGGGATTGTGTGATGATGGAGCAAAATTGAGCAGGTGGACCCACCAAGGGCAGGTCGGCCGACCTGGCCTTGGGCCCCACCTGGTGTCCATTTACTCAGCATGTTAAGTAGAGGTTGATTTTAGGTTTTATTATGCACAACTGTGGTCGACAGAAAAATGTTTTGAATTAAGAAAAACTAAGAACTAAATGCTAAAAATAAATGCTGAATTTTAAAAGTTTGAAAACTCACCTTGGTTTGACTTACCTGGATGGAAGAGAAGTTGCCTCAGGTCCTTTCATCAGGACCTCCCTGAAGTACTATAGAGGCCTTCTTGGGTGGAGGCACTATTTTTCTCTTCCATATTTGCTTGGCTTTTGCTCGTAGTTTTGATTTAGCCTAGGACATTGATGAGCAAGATGACCAAGTTCACAACAATTGTAGCAATCCATCTCGGAGATGGGCTTTCTCTTGCTACCTGTGAAGAACTTATTCTTCTTGGTGTCAAAGTTGACTCCATTCTTGTTGAGCTTCTTTAGCATCTTGGTGGTTCTTCTCACCATGAGAGCAACAGTGGCCTCATCATCACTTGAAGTTGATGACTCAACTTCGATCTTATTTGACTTTCCCTTGAGCGCGGCCTTGAGAGCCAAATCCTTCTTTTCTTTCTTGGACGATGAGGAGCTATCTTGGGGGTTGATGTGCATGTACATCTCATGAGCATTGATCTTCCCCAAGATGGATGTTGGTGTGGCGGTTGAGAGATCTCCTTGATGAAGCACGATGACTATATGCCCATATTTGTTAATTGGAAGGACACAAAGAATCTTCCTCGCCACATCCGCTGGACTCATCTTATTGAGTCTAAGTCCATTCAGCTCCTCTACAATGACATTTTAGCAAGAATACATTTCATTAGCATTTTCTTTTGGAAGCATCTCAAATGTATTAAGCTTATGCATGACAAGATGGAAGCGCTCCTCATGCTCACTCTTGGATCCCTCATGAAGCACACAAAGTTCGGTCCATAGTTCATGGGCATTCTTGTGGTTCCGCACACGGTTAAACACCTCTTTGCAAAGACCTCTAAAGATGTGGTTTTTGGCCTTTGCATTCCATTTTTCATTGTCTTTCTCAAGTGGAGTAAGAGCGGTGTCTTTAGCCAGAGGAGTAAATCCTTCGGTCGTGGCTTTTAGGCACTGGACATCACAAGCCTCGAGGTATGACTCCATCCGTATTTTCCAATACGGAAAGTCATCACCCTCGAACACGGGTGGCGGTCCATTTCCATGAGACATCTTTCTCTAGGCGGTGAGGCCTAATTTAAGAGCACTAGGCTCTGATACCAATTGAAAGGGTCAAGATGCCCAAGAGGGGGAGGTGAATTGGGCTTCTCTAAAAATTTAAGCAACCTATAAGCCTCAATTCAACCCTTATGCCTAAGTGTGTTCTAGAGAGCTACTGGATAAAAGTTTTACAACCTAGTTCCAATCCTATTCTAGCATGGCAATTCTAAGAATCTAAAATGCTCAAAGTAAATGCTAGAATGTAAAGGATGAGAGAAGGAGGAACACGGTGATGTTTTGCAGAGGTATCGGAGAGTCGCCACTCTCCACTAGTCCTCGTTGGAGCACCCGCGCAAGGGCCTTGCTCCCCCTTGGTCCGTGCAAGGACTAAGTGCTCTCTACGGGCTGACTCTTTGACACTCCATCGTGGTGAATCGCCCACAAGCTTGACACGAGCCACCCACAAGAACTTCGGGTGATCTTCATGTCTCCAGTCACCACTGAGCCATCTAGGTGATGGTGATCACCAAGAGTAACAAGCAAAGAACTCTCACTTGACCCAAACAAGGCTCTAGAGAGTGGTGGATGCACACTTGAACTCTTGGAACTCACTAGAGAAGGATCTCTCGAGAAAACACTCAATTCTCAATCCTCTCTAGGCTCTTGCATCTCTCTTGCACCACAAGGTGTTTCTCAGCTGAACAAATGGGCAAGAGAGCTATCTTGGATGAGGTGGAGGAGTATAAATACTCCCCATCAATTCCAAGGGCCGGCCACACGAAATCAACAGAAATCGTATGCACTAGATGCACTTTATGTTGCACCGGGCGCTCTCTGCAGAGAGTCCGGTGCCTCTCCAACGGCTAGTTGTACTTTGAAAACCTGCTGGCATCAGACACGCTCAAGCGTATGATGGCCTCACCCTAGAAGCATCTGGTGAGGCAGCCAGGTTTACAATCTCTCTGGGTAAGGGGCCATATGCACCCTGTAGGGTCTGGTACGTGCATCCGATGCCTAACCCTAGACACTCGGCACGCTGGCTTGACTCCTGCATACACTGGACGCACCAACAGTCACACTGTAGCCTCCGGTGCCAGCGCCCGTTACGTCTTCCTATCCAACACTTCGTCAAATCGTGAACTTTCCAAAATAAAGTTTGATTCTCTTGATCTAAGGACTTTCTCTGAGCTGCCTAGTGCTAGATTTATCAAGTGTGCACCACACCTAAACCTAAAGCCTTGTCTAGGTCAAGCTACCCGTTCGATGCCCCCCTTAATAGTACGGTTAAAGGAAAACAAAGTCCTAAACTACTCTAAGTGCCCTTCAACTCCAAATGGCACTTAGACCTAGTCTAGTTTTGACGATGTCCAACAATCCTTTGAAAATCGAAAATAATTTCGTTAGTCCATCGATCACCAACCATGACCTTACTCAAATGATTTTGCGGCTGCAAAACACACGTTAGTCATAGTAATCAGCCTTGTGGTAGGTGTTTATTACCATAGAGGAACCGTGGGCAAGATTTTGATATATTTTTCAATTCAAAAACTCTAGATTGGTCTCACCCATTCCTTAGACAAAGTAAAAGATTGAGTCTACTCATATTACCTCAATCTTAAAAGTGCATAACTAGGTTATTAGCATGTGCTACCCTCAACAGTTTTGACTTAGACAAATTTCCAACATCATACTCAGAACTTCATAGTAAAGAGTTATATAGCAAGGTTTTGCAAAAACATTACCGAGCAATTATTCATCATCTTCAACAACAGCAAATTTTAGCTTGGCATTCATTTAAAGGCAAAGATCATGCTTCTCTTATTGTGTATAAATTCATCATGAAGCACAAATTAAAGAGCGTGATTAAAACATACCTTAGCATGGGAGGTACTCCCCCAACCTTGCCTTTTGCATGGAGTTGGATGTCTTCTTGTCGGGATTGTGCTCCTTTGTCTTCTTACTTATTATGCTTACTTTATTTATTACTACTATGCAATGCATGACTAATATGCTAGAAATTAAATATGATAGCAAATACTACTAAATGTTTAATGTAAATTTTTATTTATTTTATTTTATTTTATTACTTAGGGATAGGAATTAAATAAATCTAACTATTTATTCTAAATGCAAAACTAAATTAAGCATGCTTCTACTAAATGCAAAATGCATGAGTATACTCCCATGGTTGTTTTTCTTCAATGGTTATCTCTCCTTTGAATGACATTTTCTCCTCATCTTCATTTTCTTCTCCCTTGACAACAGGGTCAGGTGAAGATGCAATAGAGGATGGATCTTTCTTCTCATCATCTTGTTTCTTCTTGAATCTTTCCTTCTTTCCTCCATTCTTCTTCTTATGTTGATCCTGCAGGTAAGGTAATTTAGAGGCCTCTCCAAAGGTAAAATGGAGCCTCGAGCTCCCTATTTGGAATTCCATTTGACCAGATGCAACAAATATACAAGCATTTATAGTACTAAGGAAAGGCCTACCAATGATGAGAGGTATATTTTTCCCATTTCCCATGTCTAGAATCATAAAGTCAGTTGGCACAAATTTTTCTTTTATTTTGACAATAAGATCATTAGCCACTCCCTCTAAATAGCAAGTTGTTTAATCAACTAATTTCACATAAGCAGAGGTTGATGCTAACTTTCCATAAGATATTTGATCATAGTGTTTCTTAGACATGATGTTAATGCCTGATCCTAAATCACAAATAGAATTTCAAAATGTAAAGCCTTTAATGTTACAAGTTATAATAGGAGTTCTAGGATCTCCTCTCTTAATAGGACATTGACCAATACCATGACCAAAATAACTCACATAAACTAAGTTTGTAGTTTTTAAAGTGGGTTTAGGTTTGCCAGGTATTCTATCTTTTTCAAAAGATGGGATTACAGCTGCTAGATGTGCTAGTTGGGTTTCTAACATCTTGTTAAAACTCAATTGATTCTTAATGGCAGAGGAAAAATCATCCAATTCAGCATTGATGTTGTCTAACACTTTATCATTGGCATTCAACTTCTTGTTTATATTATCAGTTATTCTACCTTGACCAAAAATAAGATCTTTAAGAGAAGGATAGCCACTACCTTGTTTGCTTGGATGTTGTGCAAAATTTTTGTTGTAAGAAATACCTTTAGAGTTAGAGTGTTGATTTCACCCTTGACTATTGTTAACAAAGTTAAGATCCTCATGGGTTTTGTTGATGGTTGATAACGTCAACTTTTATTAGAACTTTAAACCCAAAGGAGAACATAAAAACACACTAGTCTAGGGTTTAAACTGACAATTTCCACGAGTTTTGCATATTCAGTATTTTATAGGGTCTATTTCTAGAAAACCTAAAAAGAGGGATTCAACTGCAAAATAAACACGAAACTTATCCGCCACGAAAGACATTGCGAACGGGATGTCGGAAGACTCTAGAAGACACCCAAAGAGCCGGGGGGCTAGAGGCCACCAGGTGGGGCCGGCCGGCCCCACCCTAGCGCCGGCCGTGTTGACACCGTTTTTGGACACGTATCTTTTGATACGTATCTAGAGTTAATGGGATGTGGATCGGCAGATGGAGCAATGGTGACCAGCCTGCAGGGAAGTTGCCGATGAAGGTGGTTGCCGATGGGGAGACAACCGAATATGACCAAGTCCAGAAGTGATGGTATATTCGTGCCGATGACTAGTGCTAGTATTTGTCGATGGCTGTAACAGGTAGTCTGCCGTTGACTCTGGAGGAAAGCGTGGAAGTTGCCGATTGATTCGTGGTGGTGTCCGATCAGTTACGAGGGTAGTTTAATGTTTTTCTTAGTTATTAGAATTCGTTTTGTGTACGGTTTCCGTTTAATTTGGAATTTGAGTCCTAGTCGTGTCTGGTTGTAGCTCTTTGGACAGGGTATAAATAAAGACCCTAGGGCAATGTAATGAGACATCTATCAATCAATCAAACACAAGTTTTTACTCATATTCCAGCATCTACTTTTTCGACGACTTCGTCATATTTTCCTTTTTACTACGAGTTCTTAGGAATTCGTCGAGTCAAGCTCGACGTGTTCTCGAGTTCCGCGTGAGCACCTCTTGGTCGTGACATCCGGGCGCATCGCTATTGTCGGGACCAAAGTGTTCGAGTTACCACCTTTGTCGATTGCAAGGTCAAATTGGCTGGCACGCCTTAACGTTTGAATCGGGTATTAGCCCTTTGTGTTTGTAGATCAACTTTTGCACCAACACATCTTTTGGCACGCCCAGTGGGACTTATTCAAGATCAAGATCAACATGTCAAACACCGATTTCAACTTGGAGAACGTTATCCCAGTGACGGAGGCCAATCTCAGAGATGAGCAGAAGCAAGCTATGGCAAAAGCCATGGAGGAATACAAGCAGCAATGCTTGAAATCCTTCAGTATCAACAGGAGCGGTGAAGTGATCCAAAAAGAAGCATTGCTAGCACCTCGGCAGATTACTTTTGAGGCCAATCCTGGTAAACTTCAAGACATGGTTGACAGTGCTACTAACCGTGCTTTAATCAATCAAGCTGGTGTACTGTCCAACACGGTTTTCAATGCGGTGGCTAGAACTTTCAAGGAAGGGCAATTGCCACCAAATTACATGGGTCCTGCCTATCATCAGCCAGGGTCATCATTGGTTACAGCTCTATCGGCTACTACAGTCGTTGCGGGTACAGAATTTACTTCTCCTCTAAGCACATTAGGGATCACTAATGCGCAATCTACGCCAATGACGACCAATCCATCAACATTAGACGGGTCAATCAAGCTTGCTACGGATCTATTGGCATCATCAATGTCGGGGACTATTCCTCCCAACTGGTGGGGTTATGGTATGCCCCCAGACTTGATGGCAAAGAGTCCTGGAACATCTCAAGTGGCTGACTTGACAGGCAAGGCTCCTATGGCATCGGCACCTCCAAATCCGCCGATGAATCAGAGTCCCCAGTACACTACAACAACTACTGCAAGACCTTACACTGGGAATTCTCAAGCTCGAACGTTCTAGATGCCTAACGCATCGGCAGATTCAATGCCGACACAACAGAGGTTTATGACACAACCAGGGTATATCAATTCAATGATGATGCCCAATTACCAGTCATCGGCAGGGCTTATGCCGATGAATGCTAACAGTGGATGGATAGGACAGTTAGTCTTTCCACAGATGCCTTAGTAAAATCATCAGGCTGTAGGATTCCAACAAGGCCAAATCCAACCTGGGTTTCAGAATCAAGGGTTGGTCAACCAGCCGATGAATCTTGGTCAGCAGATTGATGGTCAGATGATTAACCCCATGTTCCATACAGATCGTGCACCCCAGAGACACATGGAAGCATATCAGCAGGTGCCAGATCCAAAACCATCTCATCGGCAAGATGCCGATGCTTATTGGGCCGATAAGATAGCTGAAGTAATGAGAGACCAATTTGGGATAAAACCCAAAGTCAACACTTACTCTTATCGGACGCCGTATCCTCCTGCATATGATTTAATTCCACTTCCAAATCGGTACAAGGTACCAGATTTCACTAAGTTTTCTGAACAGGATGATACATCAACTATGGATCATGTCAACAGGTTCATCATCCAATGTGGGGAAGCTGCTAAAAGAGATGAGTTAAGGGTTCGTCTGTTCTCATCATCTTTGTCTAGATCGGCTTTTACTTGGTTTATTTCGTTACCTCCCAACTCAGTAATCACTTGGGCCGATTTAGAGAAACAATTTCACAAATACTTCTTTTCTGGAGTTCATGAGAAGAAGATCACCGATTTAGTTAGGCTGAAGCAACGCAATGATGAATCGGTTGAAAGCTTTGTGCAGAGATTGCGAGAAGTTAAGAATAAGTGCTATAGTCTGGTTTTGGATGATCGGCAGCTAGCCGATTTGGCTTTCCAGGGATTGTTGCCGCATATCAGAGACAAGTATGCTTCTCAAGAGTTTGAGAGTCTGAGTCATTTGGTGCAGAGGATTTCTGACCAAGACATTAAACCTTTTGAACCCAAGAGAGCATGGAATAAAAAGGTATCATTTATCGATGAAGCAGCAAGCTCAGATTCTGATGAGGAACCAGTCATCGGCTTGGCCGAATGGGTGAAAAATAAGAAGCCAATGTCTTGCCCTTTCGGGCATAAAGAACTAGAAAAGTTTGTATTTGATATCACCAAAGCCAATAGGATATTTGACATTCTACTTCAGGAAGGGCAAATTAAGTTATCACCCAATCATGTGATTCCATCGGCTGAAGAATTAAAGAAGACGAAGTACTGCAATTGGCACAATGCGACATCCCACAGTACAAATGAGTGCAAGGTTTTCAGGCAACAGCTGCAATCGGCTATAGAATCTGGGAGAATCAAGATCGATAATTCTAAAGTTCGGAAGCCGATGAAGATCGATCAACATCCTTTCCCAACAAATATGTTGGGTGCTAAGGGAAAAACCAAGGTCTTGACGTCAGAAGCAGCTGAAAGAAGTGCATTGGTGGATCCTCAGCATCAGATTACTGCTGCCGATGCTAAAGGGAAGGGTTTAATCCAGGAAGGAACTAGCTCAGGAAGGCCTCCCCGATCTGGTATTGTGATAACTCATAGAAGGCATCGAGAAACTTGGCAGCAACGTGAAGATCGGTATCGGCGTCAACAAGAAGATCGTCGCCGAGAAGAGGACCGACGCCGACAGGAGTGGAATCGGCATAAAGATCACTGGAACTGCCCGTTCTTTATCCATTGCTGGGAGCAGAATATTAAACTACCTACCGTTAGAGATTGTCCTGAGTGCAATGGTTATGATCGGTATGATAGACCTAATCGGCAGTATCAGAATGATGATCGACGATTTAATGAGCCGATTAGGGAGAGAACTTCAGTTTATGATCGGCTGGGGACCAGGCTCAGTGTACATGGTAGACTTGGTGACCATGTTGGGTACTTTCCCAAGAACCAAGAGGAGCTTGAAGAAATGGCGAATGCTCGAGTTCCCGATGAGTTCATATTTTGCAGGGATGCTAATACCTATAGAGTGGAGTCAAGGGAGAGTCGTCGCCCATCGGCAAGGCAGCCACAACTTCCTCCGTGGTGTCCAGAGGGATTGACTAGGACATAGAAAAGAAGGCTGCAGCGTGAAAGACAAGAAGAATTGAGCAAGGGGGAGAATTCTGGCAAATCTGGGGATCAGCAGCCGGACCCTAAAGGGAAAGGACCATCGGCAGATGTTAACATGGTATTTATGTTGCCGATGGAGTTTCTTGCGCCGTCCAGTGATGATGAGGAGCTAGATTTTTCTGACCAGATAGCTCAGTTGGCTCTGGATCCAATGACGGCTATCTTTGAAAAGCCTGCCGACAATGAAAGGCAGCATCTTAAAGCCCTGTTCGTCAAAGGAAGAGTTGACGGGTAGTCGATGACCAAGATATTAGTTGATGGTGGGACTGCTATTAATATCATGCCATATGCAGTCTATCGGAAACTTGGGAAAGGAGATCAAGATTTGACCAAGATGGATATGATGCTAAAGGACTTTGAAGGGAATGTGTCTCGGGTTAAAGGGGCAATATGCGTCGAGTTGACCATCAGCAGCAAAACCTTGCCAACAACATTCTTCGTGATCAGTGGAAAAGGTGCTTACAATCTACTAGTAGGGAGAGACTGGATCCATGCCAATTGTTGCATCCCATCAACAATGCACCAATGCTTGGTTCAGTGGGTAGGTGACAAGATTGAGATTGTCCCAGGAGATTCTTCTTATGTCATTGCATCGCCAGAGGCAGACACTTATGAAAGGACCAGGTGCATCTCAGGAGAGATTTGGGAGAAAGATTTTCTCAAAGTTGCCGATTATGAAATTCCACTGATCCAAGCAGTCGGTTCTGATGAGGAGTTTTAATGGATAGGTTCGCCGATGATGGAAAATTAGGCTAGGGGTTTACATCGGCCGATGATTTAGTAGAAGTAGACATAGGTAATGGTGATAAGCCTAGACCTACTTTTATTAGTGCTAAGTTAAATTCTGAGTGTAAGCAACAGATAACTGATTTGTTAAAGGAATATAAAGATTGCTTTGCTTAGGATTATACTGAGATGCCTGGTTTAGACCGATCTATTGTCCAACATCGGTTGCCTATCAAGTCTGGATTTCGACCACATCAGCAGCCAGCTCACCGATGTAATCCTAATATTCTTCCTGATATTAAGGCCGAAATAACTAAACTTATCGAAGCTAAATTTATTCGGCAGTGTCGGTATGTCGAGTGGATTTCCAATGTTGTTCCAGTTTACAAGAAAAAAGGGAAGCTTCGAGTTTGCATTGATTTTAGGAATCTTAACAAGGCTACACCGATGGATGGCTACCCAATGCGAGTTGCCAATTTACTAGTTGATGCCACAGCTGGACATCAAATTATTAGCTTCATGGATGGCAATACAGGATATAATCAGATATTCATGGCTGAGGAGGATATTCCAAAAACTGCATTTAGATGTCCTGGTCATGTTGTATTGTTTGAGTGGATAGTCATGACCTTTGGCTTGAAAAATGCTGGTGCTACCTATCAAAGAGCTATGAATTTTATCTTTCATGAGTTCATCGGCAAGCTGGTAGAAATTTACATTGACGATGTGGTGGTTAAGTCCGGGGATTTCCCAAAGCATATTGCCGATCTGCGAAAGGTGTTGGAATGCACAAGGAGACATGGTTTAAAGATGAATCCTAACAAATGTGCATTTGGTGTGTCGGCAGGGCAGTTTCTTGGTTTCATGGTGCATCAGAGGGGTATTGAAATTAGCAGAAGGTCTATTGATGCTATTAATAAAATAGTTGCTCCTACCAATAAAACTGAGCTCCAATCTCTGATCGGCAAAATAAATTTTATCAAGCGATTTATTTCCAATTTGTCTGGTAAAATTCGTGCTTTTAGTCATTTACTTAAATTGAAAGTCGATCAAGAATTTATATGGGGAGAAGAGCAACAGTTTGCCTTAGATGAAATCAAGAATTATTTGACAAATCCTCCAGTTTTGATTCCACCTCAGCAAGGAAAGCCCTTCAGATTATATTTGTCTACCGATGGAATGGTCATCGGTTCGGCTTTGATCCAAGAATTTGAAGGGAAGGAGCGTGTGGTTTATTATTTGAGTAGAAGATTGGTTGATGCTGAGACCAGGTATTCGGCCATTGAAAAATTATGTTTATGCCTATATTTTTCTTGTATTAAGTTGAGGCACTATTTGCTATCGGCCGAATGCACTGTTATATGCAAAGATAATGTGGTCCGATATATGCTATCTATGCCGATTATGAGTGGAAGAATCGGTAAGTGGATTTTGGCACTGTCAGAATTCGATCTACATTATGAATCGGCCAAAGCAGTTAAAGGCCAAATTATGGTCGATTTTGTGACTCAACATCGCGGTGTAGTAGAGACTTTGGAAATTATGCCTTGGACGCTCTTCTTTGATGGATCCACGTGTGACCGGGGGGCAGGAATCGGTATAGTGTTAATTTCCTCTCAAGGAAGGAAGTATGAGTTCTCTTTGCCGATTGTTGCCACGTCAACGAATAATGAAGCCGAGTATCAAGCTTTGATCAAGGGGTTGGAATTATTAAAAGAAATTCATGCTGATGCTGTTGAAATCTTCGGAGATTCTATGCTGGTTATAAATCAATTAGCTGGAAGTTATGAATGCCGAAGCGAAGTCTTGATAACTTATTACGAAAAGAGTATACAACTATTAAGGGAATTCAAAGATTTCCGATTAGAGCATGTTCCTCGGTTACATAAAGGGGAGGCTAATCGGTTGGCTCAGCATGCCTCGGGGTATCAACCCATATTGAATACGTTATCGGCAATCAGTGCCGATGATTGGAGAAAGGAGATTATTGACTATTTAAGGGATCCATCTAAGAAGGTCGAGAGGCGTGTCCGATTTCAAGCTACCAAGTACGTGCTCCTTGAAGATGAGCTATATTATTGAACGATCGATGGGGTTCTTCTCAAGTGCTTAGGTGATGATGAAGCTAAAAGTTTAATGGGAGAAATCCATGAAGGGGTGTGTGGAGCACATCAATTAGCTTTTAAGATGAAATGGATGATTAGAAGAAATGGGTATTATTGGCTGACCATACCTGAGGAGTGTTTTAAATATTTCAAAGGATGTCAAGGATGTTAGAAATTTGGCAATATTCAAAGGGCACCCGCATCGGCCTTGAATCCCATTATTAAACCTTGGCCGTTACGGGGATGGGATATTGATCTTATCGGCTAGATTTACCCACCATCGAGCAAAGGGCATAAGTTCATCTTAGTTGCCACTGATTATTTCACTAAGTGGGTTGAAGCTATTCCTTTGAAGAAAGTTACATCGGCCAATATGATTGATTTTGTGAAAGAGCATATTATTTACCGATTTGGTATTCCTCAAACAATTACTACTGATCAGGGTACTATGTTTACATCAGGATAGTTTGATGAATTTGCAATCGGTATGGGGATTAAAGTGTTGAATTCTTCTCCTTATTATGCTCAAACTAATGGACAGGCCAAAGCGTCTAACAAAGGAATTATTAAACTCATCAAACAGAAGATTGAAGAAAATCCTAGGAGGTGGCATACATTGTTAAGTGAGGCTTTATGGTCATATCGGATGGCATGTCATGGCTCGACTAAAGTTTCACCTTATCAACTAGTGTATGGACACGATGCAGTACTGCCATGGGAAATTAAGGCCGGATCTAGGCGACTATCTTTTCAAGACCAGCTGGCTGCCGATGATTATGCTACTTTGATGAAAGACGAGTTGGATGATTTAGCAGGACATCGGTTAAAGGCTTTGATGAATATAGAAGAAAATAAAAAGAGAGTTGCTAGATGGTATTATAAAAGGGTAAAGGCTAAGGAATTTGCCGATGGAGATTTGGTATGGAAACTGATATTGCCGATTGGGACTAAAAGTTCAAAGTTTGGCAAGTGGTCTCCCAATTGGGAAGGTCCTTATCGGATAAGTCGGTCTGCTCCTGTTAATGCCTATATCTTGGAAACTCTCGAAGGAGTTGAATTCCCCAGAGCATTGAATGGAAAATATTTGAAGAAATATTACCCAAGCATATGGGTCGATGCATAAAAGTTTAAGTGCCGATAACATTCCTATCAGCTGGATTAAAGTGTGTTTCGGACTGAATACGATGTTTCAAGAAATGTCGATAATAGTCCTATTGGCTAGACCAAAATAATCAGCAGTTTTGAAGAAAAAGCAAAACATGCCACTGATGAAGAGTTCATGCATTCAGCAGGGCTTGGATGGCTGATATAGCGTGCAGGCGAATTTGATCGGCTTCTTATATCTCCTTGATATCTTCATCGGCAGAGCCTTCCACCAGTTTTAGCTTCTTCTTCATCTGCAGTGCCTTGCGAGCTTGGACGTTTCGCTCTTGTTCGAGGGTTTTGATCATCTCGGGCAGCTGACCTTCTTCCTGTTGGGCTTGGAATAGAGCTTCTTCTACTTGTTTGAGCTCTGCCAACAGGGCTTCCCTTTTTGCCGACAGGTCGAAGATCTTTTGTTTCAGCACATCTCCTGAGGATTTCAGAATGCCGATGCTCTTGTGTTTTTCATCGGCAAGTTGCTTTACCTTCATTACCTCCTCTGAAAGCTAGGCATGAGCGCCTCTATCGGCAAGGCGCTGAGTGGCCTTTTAGTACTGGAGTTGTCGACTCTCCAAATGTGCAGCCTTGAAGAGGATCTCCTCGGCATCGGTAGGGATTTGGCCTCTGAGAGCTTTAAACAGAGTCTTGGCTGGATCGGAGTCATCAACCAGTTGGGCTGTATCCTGATGAAGCAGGGCCAGCAAATCTTCTAGCTTTGCTCTGATTTCTGCCAATGAAATCTCGATTGCTTGAGAAGAGCTTGCTTCCTCGCCTTCATCATCGGAAATTTCGATGACAAAGGAAAACAGGCTGTCGGGAGAATCTTGTTCCAGAAAAGAAAAGGAGATAAGTTATTTGATGGTGAAATGTTAGTAAAATAAAGGATGATAATCAAATAGCTTACTTGTTTCAAAGCTATCTCTCGCCTCTGACTAGTTGAGGCTGATGGTCTACAGGTTGATCGGCTGGAGTTGCTGATGGGACAATGTCAGCTGAAAAGTTAATAGGTCCATCAGCAATAATTTCATAGGTGGTACTTTACCTTGAGGGGATGCGATGCTTGTTTGAATTGAGGAGACCAGCGATGCTATGATTGAACCTACTGGATCGACGGTCTGCTCATGTACATCGGTTGATGTCTCTTTTGGCTGGGGTTCTTCTTCTGGCTGAGGTTCTTCTTGCGGTTGAGGTGGAGATGGTGCTTGATGAGTCTGGACTTCTGGTGAAGAAGGGGACGATTCTACATGAATCGGTGATACTGGGGGAGGAGAAGAAGGTGGCGCCGTTTTCTGGCGTTTTGCCTGTGACTTGGTGCTTTTGGGACCCTTTCTCTTAGCTTGACTGGCTTGGGGGGCATCGGCACTTGTTTTGGAACTTCTGGTCTTTACTGATTTGCTGGATTGCTGATACAACAACAAAAGTTTCGTAAGTACAAGTGTGACAGGGAGTTGATGAAATTCTGGTTGGAATAGTAAAATTTACCGATGATGTTCCCATAGCAGTCGATGTGTCCTGAAAGAATTATGTAAGTATAGAATGGAATCGATATAAGTTGAGTAAGTCAAGAATCTACCTTGAAAGCTTGAGCCAGAGCAGTAGCGGCTACCGATGGGGATGTCTTCGCTCGTCTGGTAGTAATTTTCATGAAATGCACACCCTGGTGCATTAAAGCCGCCAAGCTTGGCGCATTGTTACCGATCAGAGAGATCGGGCCCGATGGAAGGAGTTCGATCGGCCTTCCGCTCCTGCTGACTGTCGGTGGTGTATCATCGACCTGATTAAAAAGAGAGGAGGTGAGTTACCGATGAAAATAAAAGTAATATAAGAAGATTGAAGCATCAGTTGGAAACTTATAGTGTTCTCGGGAATTTTGTACTTGGGGTCGATCATGCTGTGGTACGTGAGGGCCGATCTGCAGAACAGGTGCTCTTTTCATTCCTCCCACCACTGCTTGTATGCCTGGGTAATGAAGAGAGCCAAAATCCAAGCCGATAGATCGACGTCTGTATCGACATTTGGTGGAAGTTGAGCTATTCTGATCCACTCGAGACCGCTGGTTATGGTTTCCCTTGGTTTCACCACATCGACGTAGCAGAGCGCAATCGGTAGCTGTCCAAAGGCTAGTTGGCGAGCTAGTGTCGATGGGTTAAAGAACTCGTAACTCAGATTGGAGGCTTTCCCACTACCAAAGAAATTCACTGGTATAGCTCTTGGAGTAATAATTGCCATCATCAGATCATGGTCCTTGTTGAGAGCATTGTCAAAGGGATGAAAGGTCAGAGGAAATCTAGTGTCTGGATCCTCATAAGGCATCCATGCTCGCTGCTCTTTGGCCAGACCCTCATAAAGAGTCTGAAAGAATCGGCTAACCTGGTCTTCATTGCCTCCAGTACCAGGTAAGACTACGGCAGCTTCACCGTAGTTCAGAGGGGAACGAGTTGCCGATTCTTCTTCATCCAACTCATGGTCTTCGGCTATATCTCTGGGGAAGCGCTGTGCAAATAGGTCAAATCCAAGGCGCTTATGCATGTGGACACTAAACCACATGTTGATGAACCACCAGGGTCCCCCTAAGTTGTCGATGGATTGGCCTAGCAGGAGTTTCTTAGCTACCTGGTGGAGAAGGTGGTAAACAGAGCCGAGCAAGTATCGGCCAAGAGGAAATCGGCCACCATTGCCCAGTCTTTCCGCTGCCGATAGATAGACAGAGGTTGGTCCTGCCGATCGGCCATAGAACACGAACTTATCCAGCCACATGTTCAAGAAAATCGCCTGCTCCCTTTCCCCGACAGATCCTGTCTTTCGGTAATTCTGAATGTATCCAGACCAACCACTGATAGCGCGAGTTTCTACTTTAGAACTGGGCTTGGTGTCAAATAGGTGACTGTTATCGGCAGTGGATATATCTAAGCCGGTGAGCATAAGTACATCGGCAAGAGTGGGTGAAGCAGGGCCATGACCAAATACAAAAGCAATGAGCGTGTCTGACCAAAAATACGAGGTAGCTATTAGCAGTGACTCGTTTCTCTCCATATCGGCAAGAGATAATCTGATGCACTGGTCTAATTTCCGCTCACCCCACTGGACTTCATTTGAATGGCTGACTCTCAGGAACCAGTCTTTCCATCCCTTGGTGGGACTGGGCCAGGAACGAAAGGCATCTTTCCATAGATCTAAGGAAAAGTTTTTGGCTCTGAAGGGGATTCTATTTGTCTTTGCGTTTATTAGATCAGTGGGATCTGGATTTCCTAACGGGCCGAGGCATTGGAAGTGAGGTTGATCGGTGGGAATTACAATCTTATCAGCCAAATCCTAAAAGTTTTGTGGATGAAAGAACACAAGAAAAAAAGGGGTACTCAGTAAAAGGAATCGCAGACGAATGGGAGTACAGCAAAAGCACGAAAAGAAAAGATGGTAGACTGACCTCAGGAACGACGAAGTTGATGGCCATTTCTTCGCGGGGAAGAGGATCGAAGACTTGGAAGATTGGTGAAGGAGGTTCTTGCTGAAGTTCTTGGAGTTCTCGGGCAATGCCGCCGCCAGGAAAGTAGATTGTGGGTTGTAGAATGATAAGATGGAGAAGGAGTACCGGAGAAGGAAGTATTTATAGGACAAAACGGGCAGGGGCAAATCTGACTTATCTCTTTGCCGCATCCGTGAAATCCGAGGGTGTTCAGGTGGATATGGTAACTGTTCGCACGGTAATCAAGGGATTGCGCAGGTGATTTGACAGCAAGCGGTCATGATTTTGAAGATATTTTACTGTGCAAGATCGCCTGGTCGGCCCATCGGCAGTTCTCTCTAACGGTAATATTGCCGATGAGCGCGTAAGTAGGGAGATTCAGTTCGAGAAGTTGAGGAATTCGAGGAATCTGTAGGAAAATCGGGCCAAGGTTGTTTAGATTTGACGACTGGTTACCAAATTGGGAGAAGTAATTGCGGAGAGGCGTCATTACTGCTGAAAATTTTGGAGCATTAATGATTTTATACTTCGAAATTGGGGGCATGTGTTGACACCGTTTAGGCGTTTTCGGCAGATGGAGCAATGGTGACCAGTCTGCAGGGAAGTTGCCGATGAAGGTGGTTGCCGATGGGGAGACAACCGAATATGACCAAGTCTAGAAGTGATGGTATATTCGTGCCGATGACAGTGATAGTATTTGCCGATGGTCGTAACAGGTAGTGTGCCGTTGACTCTGGAGGAAAGCGTGGAAGTTGTCGATTGATTCGTGGTGGTGTCCCGATCAGTTACGGGGGTAGTTTAATGTTTTCCTTAGTTATTAGAATTCGTTTTGTGTACGGTTTCCGTTTAATTTGGAATTTGAGTCCTAGTCGTGTCTGGTTGTAGCTCTTTGGACAGGGTATAAATAAAGACCCTAGGGCAATGTAATGAGACATCTATCAATCAATCAAACACAAGTTTTTACTCATATTCTAGCATCTACTTTTTCGACGACTTTGTCATATTTTCCTTTGTACTACGAGTTCTTAGGAATTCATCGAGTCAAGCTCGGCGTGTTCTCGAGTTCCGCGTGAGCACCTCTTGGCCGTGACATCCGGGCGCATCGCTGTTGTCGGGACCAAAGTGTTCGAGTTACCACCTTTGTCGATTGCAAGGTCAAATCGGCTGGCACACCTTAACGTTTGAATCGGGTGTTAGCCCTTTGTGTTTGCAGATTAGCTTTTGCACCAACATGCCGGCACCCCCCTGCTAAGGTTTTGGCCCCCTTCTAGAAGCTTCCTCCACCAACTCCGAGGAGTCATCTTGCCCCTTGGTTAAGTCTGTTTGGTCCTGCGGCGCACGTCGATCCCACCAGGCTATAAATAAAGGGGCAGACCCTCCTCCCTAAGGCATCAAGTCATTTGGAGTTCCATACATCAAGATCCTTCTCTAGTTCATTAGAGCCTTTCTAGTTCATAGTTTTAGCCTAGTTAGATTAGAAGTAGAAGAGTTCTAGTTCTTCAGCGGGATCCGGAGCCCATGGCGTCTATCTGGAGCGTGGAGTTCGGTATAGTTCTAGTACCTTTCTCTTATTGTATTCAATATTATGATTCAGGCAACATTGTTCTTAATCTCTTATATATTCTTAATTACAATAGTCATTGTCTACTTTGATTATATGTCTAGGATAGTTGGTTTGATCTTATTGAATTCATGTAATTGCTCGTATAGCGTTTACCTAATTAATTGTTGGGTAGATGGTAGACAATATGTAGACGTGGTGTCTAGATATATCTGTGAGTGCACCCTGACATGCTGGGATGTGTGGTAGACCGCGCAGGTCGCAGCTATGTTGGATCCTCTGTAGTCCACCCTTCGTACGTAGGACTAGCATGGGCGCGGTCACGAAGGAGGTGACCCTTGTGTCTTAATACCCTCATTAGTTGATGCCTCTTTACATCTGATTATGATATAGGGTTGACTTAACAATGATTTCTAGATGTAGTCGCACTAATTAGAGTTATTCATTGATGTAGTTATAGAATTACTTTAGTATTTATTCGTGTGTTTATCCATTGGCTAGCTATTACTATGACAAGAAGAGCTCTGATATTTATCTATTTATGATGATTGATCATTAAATATCTCATATCTTTTATCAAATGACTTATCCCTGTTATGAGTAGGATTCTAGTTATGGTTTATCGTTCGCATGAATAGTATAAGTTATAGTTATAAGTTCTACATATAGACCTTCCCTGTGGATACGATATTTAAACCCCCCCCCCGGTAAATGTGACATTTGTACGATATCTGTGCGCTTGCGGATAATCTTACTTAAATTTTATTCAAAGGAGTGCAATTAATTTATAGCAACAAGTTTCAAGACAATGATTCCCAAAATGGCCTACCTCTCCACAGACTTCACAAGTCATGTGGGATTCCATGGCTTGCACAAATTCAGGTGCACTCATCTTCTCATAAGATTCTAACCGTTTGGCTAGGAGGTCCATTTTAGCGACAATCATGTCAACTTCTTTAATAGAATGCTTTCCTCGCTTACGAGGTTGCAAGCATTCCTCATTCCAACCTTGGATGGACACCATCTTTTCTATCAATGCCTTGGTGTTGGAAACTTTTAGAGAAAAGAATGTTGCACTAGTGACAACATCTAAATGGCTCCCATCTAGCTGAGTCAGGCCATGATAGAAGTTTTGGATCAAAAGCCAATCTTCCATGCCATGGTGTGGACAAGCAACGACATACTATTGCATTCGTTCCTAGGCTTTGGGAATTGATTCATCAAATAGTTGTTAGAAACTAGAGATTTTATTGCGAAGAGCATTGGTCTTGCTTAAAGGAAAGATTTTTCACAAGGAAAGCGTTTGAACACTTTCTCATATGTTTACATTAGTTCAGTTCATGTAGAACCATTGCTTGGCTTTTCTTAATAGAGAGAAAGGAAAGAGGCATAGATGAATCGTTTCTTGTGTGACATTCTTGATAGTGAAGGTGCTACAAATCTCCAAAAAGTGTTGGAGGTGTGCATTAGCATCCTGATGAGCCATGCCACCAAATGGGCTAGCTTGCACCATTGTGATTAGTGCGGGCTTCAACTCAAATTGAGTGTTTGCCTCAATCACATCAGGACCTGTCGCTACATTAGCGACAGAAGGAGACGAATATTCATGAATGGTTTTGTTGGCCATGTGAATAGATGGATTTAACAAACAAATGGATGTGGGTAAATGTGGGTATATAAATGTGGGTAACTCGACTAAAGGAATTCAGTGATTTCCTTCCTTGAGAACGGCGCCAGAAATGTTTATTGACACTGGATAACGCTACTAAATGGGGTTATCAATCCCAATGCTAAGAGTACCAAGATGGTTCTGTAGGAAAGCATAAAAGGATTCTGCAAGCGGACAGAACTATCATGCAGCACTTCGCCTGGGAGTACTAGATGTCAAATTTATATTAATCCCAAAGGAAGGCTAAGTAATTCTAAGGTAGTTGAGGGGACAAACAATGCTTAGCAAGGAAATATCGTTTAAGTGTAGCTAAGGGGACTGAGAGGTATAAGCACTATACGTGCGACTAGTATTCGGCTTTAGAAAGAGTGACTAATAGAGGGGCGCACACGCTCCTGATTTAACAGGCTGCAATGTACCTGTTAGAGCCCTATGTTTTAATAACTAACCAGAATGTGATGGATTACAAAGGATCTTAAGGCTGTCACCTCCCAAGACCTACCACTGGGTCATGGAGTTAGCTGTCACCAAACATAGCAATAATCTAAGCACCATGCTTACACTATTAACTAACTACCTTTACTCAAGCTTTAAGGCAAATGCACCAACTAGTGGGGACGATCAATATTAATCACAACACTTACTCTTCAGACATACAATCTAACTTAGAGTGAATACTCACTTCTGGTAAAGTAATCAAAACTAAGCCAATACTCAATATGTAAATAGACTCAAGCAATCAACAAAGAAATAACTTGGAATAAATAACTATATTGAGTAAGGATTGTTGGAATACAAAGGACTCTACCGACACTTGTAATATCTGATTTTAAGGACAAAACCAGATATACACCATATGTGAGTCTTAGAAGTCAAATCTCACATATAGCTACAAATGAGGAGTAATATCAAAGAACAATGCATAGATATAACATACTTAGTATAAAAGGGATAACCTTTGATAGCAAACAGCGGATAGACAACTCCAACTTCGGGTATTAACTTCTCTCTACAGGATCCCACTGACTGGTTGATCACAAGCCTAAACTCCTCCTGAGGTGGGGGAAATAGCAAGAGTGAGTCCATGTCGAACTCCACAAGTATAGCAACTAGATTGTATAGCTCCCACAGTCTCATGATCAATGTGACATAAATAATGTAGAGCATTAAATAATAAATAATGAGCATATTTAACACACAAGAATCATCACCGTTGTTGCAAGAATCTCCAAGGCCGCTCTTGACTGTGAGCACGGCTAGTATACCAGTTTTTAACACTCTGCAGAGGTTGCACATCTTTACACATGAGTCATGATTTACCCTTTTGCCCCAGGCCCGTCGACCTCTTAACCCACTACCAAGGAAGGTCGGCAGGGATCACTATGAAGCCTTTCAAAGGTTTCATCTAACAAGTTAGGGCCATTAGATTCACTCGGCAGGCAGATATAGAGCCCCCCTTCCATGGCACATAACCCGCAGCCTATACACACACACAGAGGTCACACTATACCCAACGTGTCTAGCCATTCTTACGCCATTTAAGGTAACCGCTAACAAGCTACAAAAAGGTCCTCATACTGAGCTAAAGCCAGAGCCATTATAGCCCTCATGGTTGCACTGTTGTCCCGGTTATCACTTACACACAAATCATCAAGTTGCTAAAAAGTCATTTTATCATTTATTACTTAACATTAATCTAGTCACAGGATCACGGGTCAAAGAAATAAAATCCAAATGCTATACTTGCCTTGATCCAAATGCTCTTGCTGATCTTGCTAGTTGTCCAACGCTCTGATCTTGATCACTGAAGCACTCTTGATCACCACGAATTGCTCACCGGCTAATTCCGATCATCGATCCCAAACATACGGAAACAAACATACACGAAGCAAACAAGGCTACAATTAGAACAGTACACCAATCATATAAAACAGTATGAAAATTTTATAAAAAGATTCTACGCATCGCTACGATCACACGAACGTAAAGATCACGAAAATCGAAGCTAAAACGCAAAAGTTATGAATTTTCTAAGATTTTCTTTAGAAAAATAATTAATTAATTAGGGTCACGAAAATAAAAAGTTTAAACTGAGAAAACAGTGTTACTCACATGTAGAGCTCATTAATACAAATCCAATGCAATTTGAATGGGTCAAAACGGAGTTAAGATGAATATTTTATGGCCAAAAGAAAGTCAGTGGCAATTATGTAAATAGTGAAAACGTATTTTTAATCTAAAACCGAGCTGTTTGCGTTTTCTAAACTGGAAGGCAAAGTGATTGGGGCTTACGTTGGTGGATAGGGAGCAGGTTCACCGGCAGCGACGCTTTCTTGGAGCTACAGTAACGCCGGAGCAACCGACCGCTCGTAGATGTCGTGTATAGGCGAGACGATGGCGATCACGTTGTAGAGAAGAAAAAATAATTTTATTTTACTACCTTAGGAATTCTTAAATTAGAGGCTTCTCATATGGTAGTCTTTGGTGTGCTTTGCCAACCCCTCATATGGTAGTCTTTGGTGTGCTTTGCCTAAGGGGTTGGTACATATATATAGGGAGAAAAACTCCCCACCTCCACGTCAACTAGCGATATGGTACTAATTGATTTGCAACATTCATCTTTACTAATAGGCCTAATTAATTATTAAAGCCCATTAGTAAATAAATACATGGTTTTGGGATTTATTATGGGCTTTGATATTGGAAAAATAATAAGAGATTTATTATTTTTGGAATTAATTATTTTCATTGATAAAATAATTCTAGAAAAGTTTAGAATTAGTAGTTAAGCCACGAAAAATACTCCAAAAGCTCCGAAAATTCAGGAAAAATTCTCAGAGATATTATAGAACATGGGGAACCCGAGTAAAGTTTTTGGAGCTCATGATAACATTGTTTGGAGCATCTAAAAATTAGATCATGCTCAGAGAAAAGTGAGAACAGAAGATGGAAAAATTCCTAAAAAGTTTGTAGAGATTGCTTGATGGACGAGGAACTAAAAGAAGTGCTTTGAGTGACAAAGAAAAGATTTTAGGAAGCTCCTAATAAAAACTTGAGTTGAGAAACAAGAAATTTGGTTGATAAACTGGTCAACAAGGAAGATCGATCTACTAAACGCATTTTAAAAACTTTGCTCACTCAACACATAAAGGAGCAACAAGCATCACATCAAAACATATGCACCAGCATGTATGCATAATAATATTACTAAGCCTTATGATAAATTTTAATTTAATAAAAAATATTATTTTTCCTATATTTTCATGAACACAAAAATATAAAATTAAATAATTTTATCTATATTTCAAAAGGAGTAAATTTTAGGGTGTTACAATTCTACCCCCTTAAGATGAATCTCGTCCTCGAGATTCGGAAGACGGTTATCAAAGAGACGTAGATTTTGAATCTTGTTCACTTCCTTGAGTAGTTATATCTTCATAGCAATGATTCCACTTCCTTACTCCAAGTAGCCTCTTTATTTAGGCTACCCCCCTTAAGAAAGGTCAACTAGGGGACACAAGAAAGGTAGCTTGCACTTTTTCCAGACAAGTTGACTAGCACTGAGACCTTTTGACATCCCAAAGAACTTAGTGCAAGAGAACAATCAGGTATCCTGAAATTTTCCTCGTGGTATGAAAACACCGGCGTAGTAAAACAGGTATAACTCTTATTCTGTGAATACAATAGAGTTGTAGCTTATACCCTTAGAAAACTTATGAAATTCCCTACAACTTTCATATGGAAGCCTTCCTTGGGTTCTGTCTTTAAGCTGAGGTAAAATAGCCAAACTTAAAATCCATCCTGACAATGTCTCAGCAAAGGTGCAGTAACTTCCAGAAGTTATATCTTGAGCTACTTAACTCATCTGGAGATGATCCTTACATTTTTGAAAAGCATAGGAAATCCTTTTCTACTTTCATATACATCTTTTTCCCAGATTCTGATGTTAAGTTATCGGAAAGTAGGGAATACCAGATCTGTCCAGATTTTGAAACAGAACAGAAACATCCAAGTGTAAATATCTTATCTCAGGTTCTACTTATCCAAATAAGTTTCAGCTTATAACGTTGGAAAGCTTAGCAAATATTTTAGAACTTTTCTATAGAACACTTTTCCAAATTATATAGTTATAAATGTCTAAACAGTAAGCAACCGAAACTGGTCTAGATTCTTGACAGCCCATCTGTATCATCTTGTGATTTTTGTAACTTCCAAACTATAACAGCTAGGAGGGTGATTCTTGCAGTCTGAGAAAGATCTTGAAGCCTAGTTGTTCCCAGAAAACTTTGATAAACTTTGCATGAACAGAACTTGAGATACACCAGCATTATTGCAGACTGCTCCAGAAAACAGCAAGAGATAAAAACCGGATATAACCAAACCCAACTACTTATTTCACTACTCCTTATGCCTTAGGCCTATAAACTAAATGATATTGTAGAGAAACCCCACAAAATCATTACACTCATTACAAGGATCCAAATCAAGCATAAACATAATAACAAACCAATTAAGCATTGATGGTTCACACTTCACTCAACTTGTGATACTATCGTTCTCTTCATATTAAGGGTAAGGATCCTAAGATTCTCTTTCAACTACGTAAGCAGGTGGCAAGAGAAGATTCTAAAAGCATACCAAATCAAGGAGTAAAGATGAGAACAAAGACTTTAAAATAAGCAACAAGGTAGAGACAAATAGCAAGGATAGGGATATAGTATGGATGAAAATACCAAGGTTTATAGAACAAGGATTTTATAGCAATTTTAAAACCTTAAGACGGCCAATTACTAACTAGGCTTGTGTCCTATAGTCAGCATTGCTTTAATACCACTTTGTAAATTTTTAGAGATTGAATGACGGGTGAGGAACTGAAGGGAGTGATTTGCGTTACAAAGAAAATATTTTAGGAAACTCCAAACGAAAGCATAAGCTGAAAAATAAGGAATTTGATTGTAGAAAAAGATAACGATATGCCGGACAAGAAAGATTGACTTACTAAATTCAATTTAAAGATTTTACTCACTCTCAAAACACAAAGGAGCAACAAGCAAACATCATCTTGAATCATATGCACCAGCATGTATGCATAATAATATTGCTAAGCCTTATGATAAATTTTAATTTAATAAAAAATATTATTTTTCCTATATTTTCATGAACACAAAAATATAAAATTAAATAATTTTATCTATATTTCAAAAGGAGTAAATTTTAGGGTGTTACAACACTGAAGATTCCAAAAGACTCTTTCAGACTCTAGGGGCAACTCCTTGCACCTTTTTTAGCTAGCTTCTACGTACTTCCCATATAGCAAGTCTAGACTAGAGCAAAGCTTTGTTAAAGTGGCACTACTTGTAATTATACTCTCATCTTGTTCCTTGTATTGTTCCCACCTAAGAAATGAGCCAAAGGTTGCCTTTTATAGCACCGTGGAGTGTAGGGGGTACTTGTAGAGGCTTGGGAGGTCGATGGAGGCAGGAGGCCGGCGCCCGCCGCCTTGACCCGATGCCCGCCGCCCTCCGGTGCACCGACAAGCATCCAATGACCCTGGATCACTCCTAGAGGCAGTTGGCATGTCGGTTGCATGCCCAAAGTTGGTCGGTAAGTCGGTTGGAGATCCTTGGTGGATGACAGCTGGGTCTAGGGTCCTTGTGATTTGTTGGTGTCGCCACATGATCAAACCGACTAAGTGTGGGTGGCTTGGACATGTTAGGTCTAGGTCCCACGGACCAGTGATGTGGTAGGTGGCAGCCAGGCCAACAACCGTCGCCTTGACCTGGCGAGTGCCACCCCCTGGAGCCTAGGTGGCGCCATGTTGTGTCCATGTGTCATATCCACTCCCTAATTGTTTGTTTTCACCATTTTGCCTACATGCAAACATTTCTCCAAGTACATGTGGAACTAGGTAAGTTATAAATGCAATATCCCCTTTTAGATATTGTTTTCCCTTGATTATGGGTAGAATGTTGACGGTAAAACATGGTATTACACTAGTAGAAAGAGGGTCATTGCTGGCCTTTTTATACCACAGGCGGTTCCAGTTACGACGCGCCTGTGGTATAAATTGGGCGTTGTCAGAGATTTTCGGCCGCCTCTGGAAACGTTTTTCACAGGCGGTTGACTTAAGCAACCGCCTGTGTTATCTCTGTATAAATACCCCTTCTTCCTCCCCGACCAGAACACAGTATCTCGCACCACCTTCCATTGGGGGCGATTTTGGAGTTCCAGATTTCACAAAATACAAGGGGGGAGGTTTTGATCTTCATTTCTAGGAAGGAGGTTGCTAAAAGAGGTTAGTTTATGTCCCTATTGCCTCAATTTGCTCATTCTAGCTCAATTTGAGCCACTTTTTAGATCTAGGGTTTCACCATGAGTGAGAGAGAAGAATTGCTAGCTTTTTGTCTTGATTTGTTGATATGATTAGATGGGGTTGTTTAATATGGTTGGATAATGTCTCTCAACATGTTTGCTTCTCAATTTAGCTAGTTTTTACAATATTAAACCAATGGTGTGTTCTTGTATATTTATGTAGAGAGATAATTGTTGATTTTTTAATTATATGATAGTTAGGTTTTTTATTGTCACCTTCCACATCATCTATCTATTTATAATGAATGTTGTATTTATATAGTTATGCTATACTTAGGTTTTCTAATTTATGTCTCTCTCTCTTTATAAATTTTTCAATTTATTTATCAACATGTATGTATGTTTTATGAGTGAGAGAGAAGAATAGCTAGCTTCTTGTCTTTATTTGTTGATATGGTTAGATGGGGTTGCTTAATATGGTTGGATAATGCCTCTCAACATGTTTGCTTCTCAATTTAGCTAGTTTTTACAAGATTAAACCAATGGTGTGTTCTTTGTATATTTATGTAGAGAGATAATTGTGGATTTTTTTTAATTATATGGTAGTTAGGTTTTTTATTATCACCTTCCACATCATCTATCTATTTATAATGAATGATGTATTTATATAGTTATGCTATACTTAGATTATTTTTTAATTATGTAACTTAGGTTTTTTCCTTTAATCTCAAGCTTAACCATAAACCCTAGCTAATAAACCCTAGATAAATCCTTGGTAAACCCTTAGATCATATGAATGGTGTTTTACAGGTAGTGATGGAGAGGTCATTTTGGATGTATAATTTATCAAGACTAGATCCATCATATATAACTGAGGTCCAGAGGTTTATTGATGCTGCTCAAAACCATGCTTCAAGAACAAGAAAGACGCACATACATTGTCCATGCATGGATTGTAGAAATCTTGTTGTATCTGATGACATTCAACAAATCCTTACTCATCTGGTCCGTCGAGGATTTATGAAAGATTACTTGATTTGGACAAAGCATGGAGAGGGTAGCTCTGCGCCTTATACAACTGGAATTGTTGACGGGTTGGAGTTCGTACACGAGACACAACAACCTAATACCGATGGTCTAGCCACTGAACATGTTGTGCCAAATGTTCCTGATCATGGTTTTATTGGAGGAAATGAAGATGGCACCGAAACCAGCATGGCTGCGGAAGATGCAGAATTTCTAGAGGCAATGTTGCGTCGTCATGCGGAAGATCCATCAGTGTTCTTCATGAAAGGTATGGAGGCCCTAATGAAGGCAGTAGAAGAGCCTTTGTATGATGAGTCCAAGGGTTGCACCAAAGAGTTCACGACGCTACGGTCTATGCTAAAATTGTTGGTGTGCAAAGCTAGATATGGTCTTTCTGATGCTGGCTTTGATGCGTTCTTAAGCATTGTCACAGACATGCTTCCTAAGGATAACAAAGTGCCTGCTAACACATATTATGCAAAGAAGCTAATCAGCCCACTCACAATGGGTGTTGAGAAGATCCACGCTTGTAGAAATCATTGTATCCTATATCGAGGCGATGATTATAGAGACTTGGACAGCTGTCCCAAGTGTGGTGCAAGTAGGTACAAGACAAATAAAGACTACATAGAGGAAGAGTGTGTTGCCTCTGTGCCTAAGGGAAAAAAACGAAAGAAGGCCCAACAAAAGACCCAGAAGAGTAGTTCAAAACCCACCGGCAAAGAAAAGGAAGAAGTAGACTATTATGCGCAGAAAAAGATTCCTGCTTTGGTGATGTGGTACCTTCCTGTGATCGATCGATTGAGGTGCTTGTTTGCTAACCCAGAGGATGCCCAACTTATGACCTGGCATGCTTCTGATGAGCACAAAGACGAGGGGAAGCTTCGGCACCCAGCCGATGGCCAGCAGTGGAAAGATTTCAATGAAAACCACAAGGACTTTACTAATGAACCAAGGAATGTTAGGTTCGCATTGAGTACTGACGGAATGAATCCATTTGCTGAGAGGAGCAGCGAGCACAGCACATGGCCAGCGATCCTCACCATCTACAACCTCCCTCCATGGTTGATGCAGAAGCGAAAGTACCTTTTACTAACCATCCTTATCTCTGGACCTACACAACCTGGAGTTGATATGGATGTTTTCTTGGAGCCCTTAATGCAAGACATGAAGATATATGGGAAACAGGTGTTCAAATATTCGACGAGTACCGCAAAGAATCATTCACACTGAGAGCAATTATCTTTGTTACGATCAATGACTACCCAGCTCTCTTTACATTATCAGGGCAGTTCAAGGGAAAGTTAGGTTGTGTGGTATGCATAGATGACACCGCTTACGTGTCCCTAACTGCATCTAAGAAGATAGTGTACATGAGGCACAGACGCTTCTTATCAAAAGGACACAGGTACCGGCTGAAAAAGATGGATAAGTACTTTGACAATAATAGTGAACTACAGACTACTGCTCCATCAGGTAACAGTAAAGGCCAAAGAGTTTTCAGCATAGTCAGCAAACTCAAATTTGTTTTTGGGAAGAAGACAAAGATGGAAAACCAAGAAAGAATGTCAAGCCAGCTCCAGGGGCTACATTCAAGAAGTCAATTTTCTTCGAGTATTTGGAATACTGGCCAGAGTTAGACGTCCGCCACGCGATCGATGGTATGCACGTTCAGAAGAACGTGTTTGAAAGCGTAATTGGCACCTTGTTGGACATGAAGGGCAAGACAAAGGAAGGATTAAATTCACGCTTGGACATGGTACAGTTAGGCACAAAAAAAGAACTTCACCCTGTTAGGCTAGAAAATGGGAAGTACCACCTCTCAGCAGCAAGCTACAACCTCAACAATGAAGAGAAACATGAGATGTGTGTGTGGTTGAAGAAATTGAAAGTCCCATCTGGATTCTGCTCTAGCATACGGAGTATTGTGTCAATGAAGGACCTTACACTCACCAACTACAACTCATATGATTGTCATGTCATATTGACTACTTTTCTCCCTATTGCCATTAGGGCTATAAACCCAGTGTGGATAAAGGTTGCAGTTACACGGTTGTGCTACTTCTTCAACAGGATCTCAGAGAAGGTGATTGAACGTGATGAGTTGGCGTCTCTTAAGGAATTCGCAGTGGAGACAGTTTCACAGTTTGAGATGTGTTTCCCCCCAGCATTCTTTGAGATGTGCTACTTCTTCAACAGGATCTCACCTTGTGGTGCACTTGGTTTCATAAATAGAGGCATTGGGTCTAATGTATTTGCATGAGATGTGGACGTATGAACGCTTCATGTCAATACTAAATGGCTATGTTTCAACTCGTGCTCGTCCAGAGGCGTCTATGGTAGAGGGGTACTTAACCGAAGAGGCCATTGAGTCCGGAGGTCCATTCTGCAATAGGGTCCTAAAAGACCAGGTTGCAATAGGTTTGTCTCCGTCACGACACGAGGGTAGGCTGAATGGAAGAGGTAGGATAGGAAAGAAATCATACGTCCCAAAAGATTACAATTCAGTCCTCGAAGCACATCACAGCGTCCTGCATCAGCTCTCGATAATGGAGCCTTTGATCAATCTACACATTGAAGAGCTTCAAAAACATAATCATGGGCACACAGATGAATGGATAATGAAGGAACATAAGAATCAGTTCACCTCATGGCTAAGGGAGCAGGACATTCCAGATGGGGAAACACTCGAGGATCGCACCATCAAGGTCTTGGCATCTGGGCCATCACGCTAGGTCACGACTTGGCAAACCTATGACATTAGTGGCTTCACGTTATGTACCAAGTCCAAAGACCAAAAGAGCATGGCACAAAATAGTGGTGTTCGATGCGACGCCTTAGACTCTGAAACTGGTGAGGAAACAACTTACTTTGGCTTCGTTGAGGACATATGGGAACTAGACTATGGTACATTTCAGATCCCTGTATTTCGGGGTCAATGGGTTGAAGACAAACATGTCACAGTGGTCAACTATGGGATTAGAGTTCTAGATCTAAGCAAGGTAGGCTACAAAGATGATCCATGGAAAATGGCTAACCGTGCTGCACAGGTCTTCTATGCTGAGCAGGTCCTCTCTCCTAATGATAAGAAGAAAATTACGGACCATCCAAAGCACATAGTTTTCCTTGGAAAGGAACAAGCCATCGGAGTTGATGGTGTATGTGACTTGGATGAATTTAACCAGTTCAGTGACATGTCTCTCTTTGTAGACGACCATCCAGTAAAGATAAGGAATGTTGAGCGAAGCATTCCACAGAGCTCGTTGCCCTGGGTGCGTCACGATGGACAAGGAAGAACAGTAGCTGCATAGATTTTATTTGTCATTTGCCATGTAATCTATTTATGATAAAATGTGTACCTTATGCTATGTGCCCTTTTCTATTTCTACATGTAAGGGTTACTAGTACCATTGATGTCGTATTGGTCTCAAACTTTTACTAAGGGTTACTAGTGTCATTGATGTTCAATCCACCAAGTTTGGGATTTTTCTGATGTGGTTTGTTACTTTATCCGGTTTAATTGAATTTTTGTGCGACGTCACCCACTAATTAGCGCTTGAACTAAGTCTACCCCTAAAATGACTCCAAATGGTGCCAAATTTCTCCACAGGGTCTTATATACCATAGGAAATAAAACTTCTTTGTGGTTGGTGGAAAAACCTAGTGGGATCTAGGTGTAGTCCACCATTTTTCATCTCATTTAGCACAAAGAAAAATGTAATAATAGCTTGCATGACCAGAAAATCCTAAGATCTTGTGTGGGGTTATCATTTGAGTGTAGAAGCTTGCCAAAAAAATTTCAAGACATTTGGAGATAGGCATAACATACATGCTTCACAAACGTATAAGAGTCATTCCACCGAACTATGCTCAAACATATGGATTCCTCACATTTATATTATCAACAATAAATTGCACAAAGGAATATATTTTTCATAGTATTTACACACTACAATAAAGCTAACAAAATTGGATTTACATTTTTCTGGTATTCCTAGAATTATTTATGTATTAAACAAGATATGAGGCACATATTCAATTTAAATCATTTTAAATAAAGCTGCATACAAAAGTACCTCAAACATGAAATTTCATATTTTTAACATGTGTCTCTGGTCAAGAGGAACACAATAAAAAAATTTTCACTAATTTAGGACAAATATTTTTGAAGATATGATTTTTTGAATCATTTAAATAATTTCTAAAAATATATATAAGGAAAACTTTAAATAAACTGAAAATCCATTTGTACAAGCCGTTAGTCAACCGCCTGTAGAAACCATTTCTACAGGCGGTTGACTAAGCCAACCGCCTGTACTAATGTCCGCCTATATAACCCTAGGTCTTCTCCACCCGAAAATTTTCTAAGTGTGGCGCCCTGTTCATTCAAACTAAGCCGACACGCTGCCGAAATTTTCCACCGCCATCGCTGCCGTTGTTGCCGACCTCGACGCCGTCGCGCGGTGACCGTCTCCTCCGCCCACGACGCCGACGTCGCCCCGCGTTGAGAGCCTCTCCTCCTCGCGCGTTCCCTCTCTCTCACTCCCTGCGCATCCTCGACGTGGCGGCGGTGGTGGTGGGGGCGCGATGGTGGCGCTGCCCGGACGGGGAAGGGGGGCGGCCGCGGTGGTGGTGGTGGAAGGGGAAGGGATGGCCGCGGTGGCGATGGTGGAAGAGGATGGGGCTGGTGCGGGGTGTGCGGTGGTGGAAAGGGCGGTGCAGTGGCGGCGGCGGCAGGAGGTAGGGGATGACCCCGACAGGTGGGGCCCACCTGCTAGAGAGAAGTAGAGAAGGGAGAGGGAGTGACAGCCTACTGGGCCTGTTGGGCTGGATTTTCTTTTTCTTTAACAATTTTTTTATGAAAAAATTGAATAAAACCGTAAAAAACAGCAGAAAATTTTAAAAATGAGATAAAATAAAAATAAAATCAGGGAATATTATTATGTCTTTTACATGTGATTTTATTTATAGTTATTATTTTATAAAATACTTGTTATTATTTCCCGTTGCATATGTATTAGTGTGTATATGTAAATTTAATTTTATCTTTTTGTTATAATCTCTTTGTAAATTATTTAATATATGTGTATATGATATATTAGTGTATATGTTAGTGTATGATATATTATGTATATATTAGTGTATGATATATTAGTGTATATATTAGTGTATGTAAATTTAATGTGTTTATATATGTAGTAGTGTATATGTAAATCATTTAATATATTAGTGTATGATATATTAGTGTATATATTAGTGTATGATATATTAGTGTATGTAAATTTAATCTGCTTATATATGTAGTAGTGTATATGTAAATCATTTAATATATTAGTGTATGATATATTATGTATATATTAGTGTATGATATATTAGTGTATGATATATTAGTGTATATATTAGTGTATGTAAATCATTTAATTTTATGCATAAATTACATAGATTTCTGCGATGAGTTCTCCGCACAAGGACGAAGCACTGCAATCTCAACCCACGGAGCAAGTAGAAGGGTCAACTGACCCTATGGAACAAGCTCGTGAGGTCACGAAACAAGTAGAAACGGGCGAAGCAATAGGTTCGTCCTATGAACAAGAAGCTAGCGACGACATGGAGCCTCCAGAAGTGAGGAAGACTCGTCGTGAATTGGCACGTGACCCCGATTACAATCCAGAAGCCGATGAGGTAAATTAGAGACATTCACGATTTCATGTAATTAAATGATTTCTATTCATAGTTCCTACATATAAACACACCCATGATTCACATGTCTATACTCAGGAGGCAATGTCTCAGTTTAGAGAGATGATGTCTCAGGAGGAAGTGGCACACGAAGACGCACCGGAACCGACGACAGCAATGACGAGCCCTGAGAGGCCATGTCAGTCTAGGAAAAGGAAGCGACAAGGTTTGAAACGAGGCGAGAGAGGGTTGAACCAATTTCCAGATGACACATGCCATCACAGATGTGAGCCCTACCGGACAGCCCCTAGCTCCAGAGGAGGCCCTACCCAAATACAGAAACACAATTGGTTTCTGTGTGAGGGACTTTCTTGATATCACAGTTAAGAACTGGGCCGGTGTGTCGAATAATCACAAGATCAAAATTTGGGATAAGATTAAGACCATGTTCCAGTTTCCTAGGAATGTGCCAGAAGATTTAGTGAAGGCATATACAATGAAGCAATGTGCGGTTAGTTTCCGAAATTGGAGGTCGGAGATGAATGTCAAGTATGCTAAGACAGGGATGGATCCGACATCCAAATACAATATTACTAAAGGGCAGTGGGCTGTTTTTCTAGAGCAGAGGAATGACCCTAACTTCTTAGCTCGGAGCGAAGCCAACTCCCAGCTCGCAAAGAGGAACAAGTACCACCACCATCTAGGCACAGGTGGTTACCGGCACCAAGTTCCTAAATGGAGGCAAGAAGAGGCTGCGAAGAAGGCAGTAGGGTTGCCAGTGTTGTCCGAGCAAGTCGGTGAAAGTTTCGTGAATTGGATCCGTGCTCAGAAACCAAAGGAAACTGAGACAGGTGTGTCCTTTGAAGACCCAATGCTTGATGAAGCAATGAAGAGCATCTTTGCTGTGGCAGGCATGCAGCAGGAAGGCAAGTTTACGCCACGAAGGGAGAGGGACATACTTAGTGTTGGCCTCGGTAACCCCGAGCATCCTGGCCGTGTTCGAGGCATCTCATCCAAAGAAGGATGGAAGGATGGATTCGGCCCTCAATGGGCAAATGAGTATAAGAAACGTGATCGGTACAAAGATCAAATGGCAAATTATTTTCAGGAAGAGGCTAAGAAAGACTTCCAAGAGATGATGGAGAAGTTGCTAGAAAATCCTCCTCCTGAGTTGATGCAGAAACTAGCGAGTGCCATGTCAAATGCGGCTACCCAAATGAGCACTCAAGCTCCCCAAATGCAGCTAGTCCCAGTGGTGTCGCAACCATTGGTGGCATCAAGTGAAACAATCATTCCAAGCAGTGTCGCATCTACGGCAAATAAGGATCACTATCCAGTTGACGACATTGTTAGTTCTACACCTTGCTCCCTTGTCATAAGATATGGGATTAACAACCATCGTACAAGGGAAGTAGCCACGGGCAAAGCGATCCCAGGAGGACCTAAATACCATGGTGATGACATCCCTAAAGACTACTGCAGAGTAGAGGTATCAACCGTGGTCCAAGGATATGAGGACGAGATTCTAGACATCCCTGGTCCCGAGGACATTGTGAAACTGGGACAGGCGATAAACAATTTCATCCTATGGCCTCGGAGGGACGTGCAACTAAGGGAGCCACCACCACCCTCTCAAGAGATGCCACTAACCCAAGAGTCGTCAGCTCATGTCGATCCTCTTCCTAACCCACCGCCTTCACCTCCCCAGTCTCTTCCTGACTCACCAGAATCACCTCTCCATGTTTTCCCTGTCCATCAACCATCTCCTCTCCATGATCTTTCTACCCCACAGTCAACACAATCTCCACCACCATTCAATTCCACCCCTTCCAAACCAATAAGTGAGCCACCAAAGGTACCAAAGAAGAAAGTATTTCTGATACCTAAGTTGATTTCACCATTCGAGCCAAAGAAAAAATCAGCTGGGCAAGTGAGATTTTTGTCAGGCATTTCTTCGAAACGCACAATACAAGAGCATGAGATTTCTGAGCTAGCAAAGTCAGAGGTGCCGGCGCCTAAGGTCATAACTCCTGTCAATTTCAAGGTGCCAACTGTAGAAGACTACAAGACTATCCCCAAAAAGTACGTGTGGGGAAAGCCTCTACTCAGTCGGACCAAACTTATGAAGAAACCAAGTGGTATAAAAAGGTTTCATGACTGGTACATGAGAGCCTCTTCTGCTGGCATCGACACCATAAGCATGCGCATACCACAAATAGCATTTCTCAGCAAGAGTACTGACAAATGCATGCTTACATTTGATGACATGTGGGCACTGATGAACCACGAGATGCTAGATGTACAGATCGTAACGTCATTTGCATTGTAAGTGTTACATAGTTACACACATTGTAGTTGCATCAATTTTCAATATCTGACATGCTTCTGTCTTGCAGAATGTTATATGATCAACAAGATATGTATTTTGGTTCGGACCTAAATTATTGTGCCGAAGAAAGGAATGCCTATCTCTGCCCAATAGATATAGCCGAAGATTGGCACACATTCCGGATCGGGAATGACAGCACAGAGGTACAGGGTTTGGAAGGTGCAGAACGGGATGAGAAACTCCGAAAGTTGAAACTTGATTTTGAAGCTAAATACGCCTTCTACATTGGACATTAACTAATAAAGTTTCAAGACAGGAAAGCGGTGGTGGCCCCGTACCACTTTGGGTAAGTGTGAGTTTACAAATATCTATCTAAATTATTCCAATGCATAAATGCATCATAGATTTAATTTGAGCAGGAGGCACTCGATATGCTTCATCATTTATCCCAAGGAGGGAAGGGTGTTGGTACTAGACTCCGCAGATTACGCGAAAGAAAGCTATGCTCCATTCATCAAACTGCTAGAGCTGTAAGTCAAGCTATGCATGCATACTTAAGCATAGTGAGAAATTGACAATAACATGGTGATTCTATTTGAGATCATAGGGCATACAGGTTCTATAAGATAAATCATATAAAGTGCGAGTCCAAGAGACTAGGGCAACCATTGGAGGTTATACATAACTGGCCGGTACGTATAAAAATTTACTATTATGAATACAAATCATACACATACCACCACAGTTGCAACTATAATTAAATAACCACTCTCCTGTTATACAGTGCATGAAGCAACCACCGTTATCTGTCCTCTGTGGCTACTACGTGTGCGAGAACATGAGAGAAAACGGACGATATGCAAGGAACCCTGACAAGGTAATATAAGTAATAGTCTATTAAAGTTGGAAGTCATAAAATATATAATGTTTATAAACTTTCTTTGTAGGTATATAAGCAAGGGACGGCGGAGCGCATGGACGAACGTGCTTTAGACAACATAGTTGAGGACATCTGCTCGTTCATCATGAAGCATGTCATTCCACGTGAAGGCAAATATCATGATGATGAAAGCCAATTATCCAGGCCAGAGTTCCGAGTTCTAACAGAGATTAGTAAGCTCAAACTTACTAAAGAGGGTTATTGGATGACAGAAACAAACTTTGATGTATATATATATGATGTGTGATGATGGATATACTCTTGTAATTAACTTTATGTCTTTGAGCACCAAACTTTGATATATACAAATGTATGTATGAGATGAAGTATTTAAATTACATGTTGCTATGTTAGAAGACCAACCAATATCAATATATTTAAATAATAACAATAAAATAATAAATAAATAAATAGATAAATTAAAAAATAAATAAATAATACATATTTTAATAGGTTTACACAGGCGGCTCTCTTAAGAAACCGCCTGTGTAAATGAACATTTACACAGGCGGTTTCCTAAGAGAGCCGCCTGTGTAAAAGGTTTATACTGGCGGCTCTCAAGTGACCGCCTGTGGAAATGGACGATTTGTACTGGCCTCCAGCGCAGGCGGATCTGGAAAACGCCTGTAGAAATATGTTACCAACCGCCTATATAGTGTGCCAGTGTACTAGTGTGAGTGACCGTCAGCAATGGGCTAGTGGATTTTTAATTGTGTTTGATAGTGAGTTGCTTAGTTGGATAGTTTGCATATTGAGAGAAATAGGTAGTGGGGTTTTAGCTTTATATGAGTTTAAAATTAGTTTCGAACTTAAATCCCAATGCAACTAACATCTTTAGTTTAGTACTCCTGTTCCCAACACAATTGCAAGTACCTTGACTATATATGTAGCCATGCATGATCATATCTTCCGGCATGGAGTAGCTCAAAAAGGGGAGAGAAGAAAGAACGCGCGTGGACCAAAGTTGGTCTGCAGTGGCAGTGCGACTGTGCAAACTGCAGTGTGAGAGCACGGGAGAAAAGATCTATCGGCGCCGTTGCCTGCCTGGACCACTAACCGAAATAGGTCAGCAGTCAAGGAGCATCGCGTCAGCCTCGGGACGCAGCGTACTTACGCGCCCACTACCCTTGTCGTTGCCGCCGCCACCAGCCATTCATGCTGCACCTCTCGGCTCTCTCGCTCTCTACAACGGCCGGCCGGCAGCGCCGAGCATGCCTGTGCCTCCTCCGCCCAGCTTTTCCCCGGCCCGGCCCCCTCTAGCGCTTTTCTTGGGCGACGTCGTCCGCGGGTCCCCGACCGGCAGGCCATATCGATCGCATGCAGCAGGCGGCGATCGCGTACGTACGTACTACTGGCCGGCCGGATCTCTTTCCGTTGGACAGTCGATCGCTTTAGTCTAGTGGGCGCAAGCGGGCGGCCGGCTTTCCTCGATCATCACACGATCGCGCGCGGCCGAGCTGAGCTAGCGAGCTTTGTTTGCATGCAGACGCAGGAGCAGAGGGGAGGGGAGACCAGCAGACAAGCGCACCCTGCTGACAAACCTTCGTGCTTCCTACTACTACGGCCACCGCTACATTCCTCCATGATGAGCAACCAGCGCTGCATGCAGGGACCTCAATTCCTGTTTCTACGGCTATATATGTTTACGTACCAGTATTGGTTCTTTCTAGTAGCAATATATAATCATGCATATGCATGAATTTGGACTTTAGTTGGTCGATCGATGTCACTTTTGTTTAATCATTTTAGTTTTCTGGTCGCAGGCTAGCTCAAATCATGCAGCCATATGAGCTCTCTGAAACGTACTAAGCATCTCTACCAGATAATAACTCCCTTTTCCCTAATAATCAGTCTCAGTGGGGTTTCATCAGGATGTCATGCACATTTATTAGAGCGTCATGTCAGCAAAACTGCACTTTTTGCATGAAACGAAGAGGAGAGAGAAGAAAGCAGTTTCACCATGGTGAAACTCCGCGGGCGTTGTTTTCCACACGGTGAAACGGGATGAAATCCCCATTGAGGGCTAAATCGTTTCACCATCTTGCATGTGATCCAATCATTTTGCAGTAATTAAATGCTTTTGCCCAGCGTAGGAAACGTCAAGGTGAAACTCATGCATTGTGAAGGTTGTTTCATTATTCGTTTCATTGATGTCCTGTCAGCGGATTTGTTTTGAAAATAGTGCATTGAAACGGGCCACTGAGACTGGCCTTAGAGGCTGTTTGGAAGCTTTCTGTTTAGAGGAATTGGATCTACTTAATATACTAATCTATTTGGCTTGGAATTGACATTCTACAACTTTTCAAAGTTATATATATATATATATAGCCTATCTCAAATTCATATGGTGAGAGATAAAAATTGATTCTATAGATCACTCGTCATGCTATGTTCTACTTTGCAACTAATGATACGCTTTTCAACTCGCTCCCCTACGGTACAAATGCAACATATAAGTATCTCTATTTATGGCCATCATTAATATATAAATATATTCCATATACAACCGTAATAGCGTTTAATTAATCTGTGTCTAAATTATGTTTACTAAAATGAATTCAAATTGCAGGATCAAAACGTTTGCATACATGATCTGTGTCTTTTGTGATTACTAAAATGATCACGGTCTTTTGTTTCGTGCTTCTTTAACTTGGTACTCTCGTTTTGATTTTTTTTTTAAATTTTAAAAGAGGGTTTCCATAGTCCTTTGTATGTTTGGTTTATGCCATTTATATTATTATTTGCATAATATGCATTGCATGCACGCTTTGCGAAAACTTGCACTTGAGGTGCCGTCGTTCAATGATACATGGCTTTTTCACGGCCATCACTCGACATAATTGGGGAGGCAAATGCTAGTTACAGTACTACAAAATATTTTTTTAAAACAAAGTACTACAAAATATTGATTATCACCACGGGCTTGGCAGACCACACACCACGTACACCGACGGTTTTCACTTTTATTAGTGATAATTAACAGTGACAATTGAGGTCATCACTTTTGGTTTGCAACTATGGGTAATAAGTTACTATGACCGCCGGCTTCTGTAATAAGCCGATGGTGAAAATAATTAAAAAATACACTAACTGAAGGAGGTACACAAATTTGGCGCACCAGCCGTCGGCGATGAGGCGGAGGGTCTGGTCACATTGTGCCATGGGGCGCTGCTACAGGAGCTACTGCCTCTACTCCCGGGGGGGAGGGTCTCTACTTTCGCATGCCAAGAAGAGTAGTGACTAAGGGACGAAGCTAAAGGAGAAAGAGCGGTGCACGAGAGGGACGAAGGAAAGCCGGCTAGGGAGAGAGAGGAGAGGGATGGGAGAGAGCAGGTATGAGTCTTGCGATTTGTGTGCTCCGCACAGAGGCGGACCCATAGGGTATGCCAGGTGGGCCACGACATATCCTATGGAGGAACTATGTACTACTTACTATTGGATTATGTATATAACAAAATTGTTTGAAACTAAAGATCATTATAATATGTCTTAGTAGCCCAATGATAAGATGTTTGCTCTTTGACCAAGAGAAGATCATTAGTTCAATTCTTTGTTTTTATTTTCTTCTTTAGTTTTTGATGTTCTATTTTTATCCTTTTTTTCCTATTTTTGTTATATTTTTCTATTTTTATGTCCCCTTTTAAAACTAACTTTTTATGTCCCTTCAAAAACTAACCGTAGATAATATTTTTTTTATTTTTTGTGTTGTATTTTTATCCTTTATTTTCCAATTGTTTTCGTCCCATTGTATTGTGTCATGTGAGATACTTGGAATGGAAATCTATAGCTATGCATAGCATAAAAATAGTAATTACGTATGGCATGGAAATTAGTAGCTATATAGAGTGTCATGTCAGCTTTACAAATTATGCACTCCAACATTGGTTGTGCATCAGGAATATTAGCGAGATCGGTGATTAGAGATTGGTTCATGGTTTGTCCAACATTAGTATTATCATGTGAGTTTTTTTAATAAAATTTAATTGATAGGGTTTTTTACTGAATGAAATGATTTTACTGAATTGCATAAAAAATTTTGTATGTGGCATACCCAATGTTAAAATCCTAGGTCCGCCACTGGCTCCCCACAAGCTATAGTCGCATGGAGACACATTGGCGCATTGGTCCTACCTACCGGCCATAGCAAAAAAGAAGAGCGCGCGCGCACACACACACGTGAGAAAGAGGTTAGACACTTTTCCTTAATAGTTAGGCACTTCTCACTGTAAGTTTTTTCCCCAAACTGGCAGTAATATATTATCACCAGTTAGTATAACAAGGCTGAACAAATCATTGGTGAAAACTAAAAACTAATTGATCTATAGTAGTGTTAGAGCAGCGACATATGGTTTTGCTCCATGCAATGCTATCAATTTCATCATTATACGCAGGCATGCGAGGGATGAACTGGGATTGTTTCCGGTGAGATGTCATTGACTAGTTATATATTAGTTGTTGCTTTTGTAGAGAGATGTACTAAGATTGCTTGGAGTGAGATCTTATTGACTATCTCATTCCATGATATCTCATTTGCATGCATGCTTGTAAGGACGATGGACATATTGATCGATGGCATTGTTGGAGACATTAGCTCCACTTGACTAGCAAATAAGAGCATCTCCTCCAAGACTTCCAAAAACCCACTCCTCATCTTGATTTTTTTGGCAAGATTGAAAAAAGCTCTCGAACAACTACCCATCTCAACTTCCAATCTTTCAGTACTTGGGAAACTGGCTCCACCGCGCAGAAATAAATGCGCGTGTATCCGATTTGAAGGTGGAAGAACGTACAAAAGAATAAAAATAGAACATGCTTCCCAATAGAAATTGTTACATGCCTAGGGCCCAAGGCCCAATAACCATGCCCTAAGAGGGTCATGCACCCAGGGGAACGAGCCGCCGCAGCCGCAGCCACCGCCGGCACTGTCGTCGTCACGATCTATATTACCATATCAAGTCCTAGGAGGTTTTGGAAGTAGATTGTGTTGTTAAGGAATTAAGAGTTGTTAGTTAGGAAAGGAGAATCCAAATCATATAAGGATCTCCTAGGTTGACTGAGGGGTCCAGTCTTGCTGAGACTATAAATACTAGCAGGATGTAATCATTGCAATCATGAATAAAATAGCGAAAATGCATTTATCCCTTCCTCCCTCTTCTTCTTTGTGCCACAGCTCCAGCTCTCTCTCTCTCTCTCTCTCTCTCTCTCTCTCTCTCTCTCTCTCCAGCGCGCCAGCGTCGCTCCCTGCCCTAACTCTAGCATGCCGCTGCCACCACCTCCACCATAGCCATCGCCCCCTAGGGCACCCCCTGCGCCAAGCCTACTACAGAAATATGCAAGAAAGAAAAGTATAAAGGTGATTAGGTGATTTAGAAATAGTTATTTGTAATATAAAATTGTCTTCTATATTTTAGGAGCTAGATTTTGCAAATTGTAATATAAAATTGCTCCTAACTTTTTGTAGTCACTTCAAAAACTGATTGAGTTACCAACTACTTTTTGGAGAACCGTTGGAGATGCTCTAATATGCATGGCACCCCAAACAATTCAAATACATCTGTCATATGCATGTATATATCAATCTATGCATGCCTATAATAACAAGGATGGAGATCTCGCTCGCCGGCACTGTGTGGAGGCCAACCACAAGTGGCTACCCCCTAACTAGTACTTACCTCACTTACCAATTATGTCAAGTGATGGCCATGAAAAAAAGATATGTATCATTGCACGACACTTGCACTGCATGCAAGTTCCACAACAAAGCTGTGTACGCATGCAATGCATATTATGCAAACAAAGGGCATCAATAAAACACACACAACGTACTATGCATGGGAATGCTCTTTCCAAAATGAAAAAAAAATCAAAAACAGAGTACGAATAGACGCACGAGAAAAAAAAGATCGTGATCACATGGGCCAGATATATAGTACTACTGCTCGTGAAAAAAAACTGAAAAGATTGTGCTATCAATCACGTACGCACGGCACGATCTCCTCGGCCAACGACATGTAGATCGCGCTCGCTGCAGCAACTATCTTGCATGCGCCCATGCATGCAAATAAAGAGAGACCACCAATGCGCGCATATGCATGCAACGCAACGCAACGCAACGCAAGCAGAGCGCGACGCCGCCCCCGCATGCAGATTATTTGCAGATGTGTGTGTGTGTACGGCGCTGCATGCGTGCTTTTTTCCCGTGCGCACGGCAACTTTAAGCCATTCCCTGTGCATGCAAGTGCAAGCTCGTTCTCTCTCTCTCTCTCTCTCAACCCCGGCCGGCCTCTGCCTGCATCCGACGGCCGGCGAGGCGGTGCGTGCCTCGAGATCCGGAGCCACCCCAACCTGACCCAAGGCAACAAAGTGGTGGTGGATGCGTGTGCTAGCTTTCACAAAAGCTTGGAGGGAGGGGGAGCTCTTGTTCAAGGGTTTAATAACAGTTGGTTATAATGGATTCATATAGTCTTTGAAGTACTTAATAACGACCACACTGCACTATTGTAAACTAATAAAGCCGTAATACGGTAGCATGTGAGTGAATCCTGGCTCGGAACTTTCGTGATATCGCTGGCAGCATGCAAAGTACTCGCTTAATTTGGTCGTACGTATATATATACTGTCACATGCATGTAGCATCGGCTCTCTTGGGGCTTAAAATATTGCATTGTCTCGCTGCAACTGCAAGCTCCAAAGTGTGTTACCAGTCAAAATATTTTCCCGACAAGGTCATTGGTCGCCATGATCTCACCCACACATAGCCTGCCTGCCTGCCTAGCTAAGTTCATGAGTAACTACTTCGACAGTTTGTGACAGTTAGATAAAGGAGATGGAGTATATAGTATCAGTACTACAACACGACAGCTTTGCATAAACAATACCGCACTACAGTGCAAAGTTCAACCTTTTGGTTCCAGCAGGCTTCCCAGCTATATAAAATCTCTCTCTCTCTCTCTCTCTCTCTCTAGATTCTCTACTTTCACTCGAAACAGGGAATTCGTGTTGTGTATGTATACATATACACACTATATTAAAAAGAGGTCATGCTAAAGATATTGTAGAGACATAGTTTTCTCTCCTGACATATATATATATATATATATGGATCAATGAGCCCAATGCAACACACACTTATATGCCGGCAAAACGAATTATGCTTTAAACCGTTTGGAAGAAACCAAGCAAAAAAGCTAGCCGGTGCTGAGAGACGACATTTCTCTGTGGGAAGCAAAAGCCGGTCTTTGCTCCCACCACCGATCAAATCCTTGGACAATTTTTCAGTAATGCTTCTCCTTTTGTAGTACTGACGATAAAAAGAGAAAAGGGCCGGAAGCATGCATACATTGTCAGCCGGGTCCGCCGGGAGACAAAAGAAAACATCACCGTGATGTAATGCAGAAGCTCGAGGTGTGTTTTCATCGACCGATGCATCTGTACCCAGAGCTAGCTAGCTAGCTACTAGCCTAGACTCACTTGTTTCAGATATTTGTCTCGAAACATAGCGACATGAACATGTAACTGTTTAAGTATCCCTAGACGATCCTGAACTAATTAATTCCTCAGCTGTCTGGAAATTAAAATTGATTTCTTTCTACTCATGCATATATATTTGTTTGAACATGATGTCTATGTATACACTTTATTTAATTAAACTAATATATTTATTTTGCAACCAAGAGGCAAACATATTTGTTTTGCAGCCAAGAGTCAATCTTTGAACTAGCCTATAGATATTCCAGGAGGATTAAAGTCACACAAGTAAAACACATGCAGTAGCAAAAAAAAAAAAACAGTAAATAAAGAGTTCAAGTAAGAGAGGGTAGACTCCTAGAGATGCGATGATATATTTTATGGTATCAGTTGCCAAATCACAAACCCTAGTAGCACACATTGGAGCTCCATCGAGGTATGCTTCTGGTCACGAAGTCTCTCCCGGTCATGGTGTTGGATTTGCCTCACACGGTTTCCGCCAACCAAAGACTAGTGCCATGAGTCACGAAATCTCACCACCACCACCTTGCTCTTTTGGTCACCTTATTGTTGTGCACACTACAAAGCTTCTTCACATGCATGAGGAGATCTCTGCATTGCCCATACGCAAATACAATATCGCTCCACACGAAGAACGGAGGGTCGCCACCACACCTTCACCAGAAAGTCAAAATGACCTCAAGCGCTCTAGCTCGTGATGATACAAGGACACAAAAACACAATATCTCAAAGTTCTCAAGCTTTAAGGGATAAACCTCACAAGGACAAACTATGGTGTCCATCTTAACCTTGGATCTCGCTCAATGGAGTGTAGACCCTTTTCTATTTTTTAGCTTTGGGGAACTCTAACACCCTCAAACAAGTGAGACAGCCTCATATATATAGCCTCATCCCCCTCAAAAAGCCATTGCAAATTAACTTTTGGGGTACCCCTAATGATTGGCTAGGTAGTTCCTGATATTTCACCATATCATCTAGCGGGCAATATTCCTTGTTCACCATTGAATCTTCACTCACTAACAATGGACCTTCTTCACCTGTTGAATTGTCGCTCTGTCCAAACATTTTCACTATATCGTTAAGCGAGGAACCCAATTGTTAGATTTAGCCATTGCAATGACACTAGTCTACACTGGATGATCAATCTTCCTAGGTGCAATGCTTTGTATTGCAATGTCATCTCATGGCGCTAATCTTTGAGGTCTTCAATTGTGCCAACTCGTTGATGTAGACTGAATGATCTACCAAGTGATTATTCTCTTCACAACTATATCATACGGTGGGCTTTGTCTCCTCTACTGACTTACTATGCTCCACCATATTATCCAGTGGACCTTATCACTTGATCCGGTGAATGCTCTGGTGAGGAATGTTGAGGAACCTTTGCCATTCTCTATTTCAACTCGGATCTTGAACAAACATTGTCCTTGAATCCCTATGACCTATCATAACATGCTTAACATGTCTTCAACACACATGTTAATCAAGCTTCTGTTGTCATCTCAATCATCAAAATAAAACATATGATCATATGCATACAATTCTTGTAGGAGGCCCATGTGCTCAAGCGCTATTGGGGCCACTTGACCTCGCTAAAGAAGGGGTAGGGTCTGAGCACTGCCACTATGGTGGAGAAGCCGATGAAGGTACATGAGACTCAAAGAGAGAGTTCTAGAGAGAGGTGTATTGCTGATGGTGGAGAGGAATGAAGGGGCTGATGTTTGTGGAGATATATACTATAGGATTTACTAGTAAGTGGATTCAGATGGGTTGATGACCTCATTTAATAGGCAGGCCTTTGAAGAGGTAAAAACAACCCTTATTTCAAAGATGATATTTTATTTGATGCATCCATAAATAGACCATATCTCTAAACATAATTATGTATTTTTGGAAACGATGATAATACTTTTGGATTGCCTCAATAAATCAAAGTGGTTGTCTCCTATAGTTGTTTTTATGCTAGTGATTGTTCAATACTTTATGCACCCATTTGCTTGTAAATGTTTGAAAACCTACAAAGTATGCAGTCATGGCTCTCAAACTATAACTATTGCATCCTAAGAAGAATATCATATCTGTCATGTGAAAATAGGATAACTGATTTTTTTGTCAGTAAATGTTTTCATCCGTAGCACTATTGTTAAATTATTTAACATGTTGTTATCATATACACCATCCATTAGAAATTAGCAGATGTATTTCATTTCTTTAGTAGTTTGATCGACAATTACTTTCTAATATGTCATCTTATTTGACAAAAATCATAAGTAAGGAACCTTTCTATACGAATGTAATGACATTAATTTTCATTAAAAATTAATATTTTGATAAGGAAACTGCTGCTTAAAACATGTTATAGTGAAAACAAAAAGCAAGTATATGAATCTGTATCTATCTATATCATATTAAAGAGTTAAATTATTTTTCTATTTGTCTTTTTTTTACTTTCGAAAATGTCTTGCTTCTCTTCTTATTCATATTTGACCTGGTGGACACATGACTCGTGCTCATATGAGCTAGAACAACATGCGTTTATGCATCTAATGATGGTATGATGAAGTCCGGTTTCAATACATATTTGAATTGAACAGATGATATGACCCTACATAAATCTTCGAGTTAAGTCATTCAGGTGACCGCGCAACAAGATTTATGTTCCGTTGTAACACATGGTTAGTCTGATAGTTCATACATATGTCGAAGTGGAGAGAGTACTAAAAGCAGTAATGGGCAAAGTTTTTATATGATTGGAGACCGTGCCAATTTACTATACTTTACTAGAAAAGGATTCTTAATCAATTAACCAAGTACTTCCTACTCTTATACTAGGAGAGGATCAGAGAACTCAAGTTAACCTACTCATGCTCCATACTGGCGGCCGGGGGTATTAATTAGAGAAGAAAACAAGTTAAGTCCAGCTTTGAAAGCTACTTGCGCGCCTACAAAACTACCAGAACGCCCCTGACCTCGATCGCTCCTCTATATATAGACGCACCTCCTCTCACCTCTAGCTTGCCAGCCCTAAAGCAACACGACGCACTAGCTAGACCTTGTGCTCGCACACCGCTTAAACCTGCAGCTAGCTATCCCTTTGATCATCAGCAGCACGCGGTCCGCGACAATGCAGTACGGCGCGGCGGCGGAGCAGGCGTGGTACATGCCGGTGGTGGCACCGTCGTCGTCTACCGTGGAGACGGCGGCGGAGCGGGTGGAGCGGCTGGCGTCGGAGAGCGCGGTGGTGGTGTTCAGCGTGAGCACCTGCTGCATGTGCCACGCCGTGAAGCGCCTCTTCTGCGGCATGGGCGTGCACCCGACGGTGCACGAGCTGGACCTGGACCCGCGGGGCCGCGAGCTGGAGCGCGCCCTCGCCTGCCTCCTCGGCGCCTCGGGGGCCTCGGCGGCGGGCGCGCCGCCGGTCGTGCCCGTCGTGTTCATCGGCGGCAGGCTGGTCGGCGCCATGGACCGCGTCATGGCCGCTCACATCAACGGCTCCCTTGTGCCCCTGCTCAAGGAGGCCGGCGCGCTCTGGCTGTGATTTGATCAGCGTACTAGCCATTGCCGCCGCCGTTGCTGTTGGGAGAGGGGCTTGCTGATAGTAGGGCATGCAGAGGTTACTTATTAATACACCCACAGTAGTGATCGAGTTATTAATCATAGAGTGCGTAGTACGTCGTGCTTGTGTGTCTGTGTGTTAGTGAGGGAGAGAGAGAGGTCGGTGATTTTTTTTACTGATGCTGCCTCCGTCTTGTGTGTGGGAGCTAGCTAGTTAGACGACCGTACGTGGTTGCATGCTCGAGCGTGTACGAGTGTGTGTGTGCACTGCTACTACTAGCTAGGTTTGGTCAGTGCTAGAAGAGATCGATCGGTTTAGTGTTCTTCTCTTCCATGCATCTTATTAATTAATCAGTTTGGTTTGCCGTTCCCTTGCATTGCATTGTGTTTTCATCAGAGCCATGCATGCATGCATCTGGACAGACGAGCTGTGTGCAAAGAAATCCGAATTTTTATACTATAATTGCCACTTGACATGCATGATCACTCTCAATCACTCGTTACGTTTATGTATGTATATTCTAATCTAAAATGTGTAAAGTGGTAATGTCGATCAACAACCTTTATACATACCCATCTACGCTTCGATGAACGATGGACAGAGATAGCACATGCATGGATGGCGTAGCTAATAATAAGAGATCGATCGACCAGATTTTTATAGCTGTTTACTGGCTGCTTTGTTTAAAACGATGTCAAAGAAACGAAAGAAAAAAAGAAATACTAATTGAGAGAATGATTATCTAATTGCAAGTGGTATTTGACGCTCTCTCTCGTGCTGGATGGTAATTAGTCGGTGCTGGCTCAGAGCTCCTTTTGGCGACCGGCAGGCAGCATGCATGCACGCTCGTCTTTTTTGCATGAGACGGCTAGCATCGCGTGTGTGCCATCTTTATGCTTTGTTCGAGATAGCTTTTCACTGTGTGCTTCGCCTGTGTCTCCTCTCCTCTCTATGCTTTAGTTTGCTTCTTCCTCCAATGCTAGCTTGCTTGCATTGGCTAGCTAGCTACATGCATGCCTCTCATGGCAGATGATCCTCGATGATCTGCATTTGTGACTTGTTTAGCAAAAGAAATAACGTAGTACGTTCATACTACCCTGTAAAGTTCTACCATCTCAAAGCTTTTCAAGAACCCATGGATTGTAATTGTTTTTTCGGTCTGGTACAACTCTGTACCTTGCTTGTTGTAATAGATAAGAAGGTTATTAGTAAAAATGTACTTCTTCTGTACTCACAAAGAAAGTTGTTTTGGATAAAGTTTGGGTCAAACATTGAGAATATAAATTATAAATAACTTTTAAGCTGTTCAGTTTGAAAATGTGAAAACCATAGATTTGTCTTAAAAAATACTTTCATAAAAATAGACTATACTATTTTCTGATAAATATTTTTATAAAAATAAGGAGTCAAAGTTAAGCTTTAGAGACTGTGTCGTTGTCCTGAATGATTTTCTTTGTAAGTACGGAAGGAGTATATCCACAAATATACCAACAGGCCGGTAAAACTAAACAAGCAACGGCACCACGCAGCACCAGAAATAACTCCATGAATGATTTATGCCTTAGCCTTTTTATGCTAAACACCTTGTTATGTTTCACCTCTTCCTTGATCCGGATCTGGGCTCAAATATCGTCGTCGTTACAAGATTCTTCCATTTCTTTCTTTCGGGTCAAGCAACTAGCAGGATCAACAGGATCGATTCGCCTGAACCGGCGTACCCGCTCCACGAATGTGAGATTTCCTGAAATTGTGTCCAATCAGTTAATCCCTGGATCGGAAGCACCCTACCGCCCACAAGCATATAGCAACAGATTCTGATATCTGGCTAAGCGACAGTGCGTCTGCAGCGTGCAGGTCAATTGCCGTTCGATTCTTGATGCGGCACAGAGCACTACGGGAGGAACTCAATTTGTCGAGTGCTAAAAACTTTAGCGAGAGCCAAAAATTAGTCCACTCGGCAAAGCCAAACGCCAGGCCAGGTGGTACTCGACAAAGCCTTGCATTCGATAAAGAGTGGTTTTGCTGAGTGCCACTCACTACTGTATGATCGGGTATTAGCATCGGTCGGAAAAGACCTGTTGCCTCGGTTCCCGAGCCGGTGCTGCCCTTCCGGGACTAAAGGCCGACCATTTAGTCTCGGTTCGGGGAACCGGGGCTAAAGCCCTCCTTTAACACCGGTTGGTAATAGGGTTCTGCCAGGACTGCCACGTTGCAGGACCCTTTAACACCGGTTGGTATTACCAACCGGTGTTAAATGGTTTCTTTTTTTTGGTTCACTTCTTCGGTTCTGTTTATTGTTTTTATATAATAATAATAGGTTTTTCAATACATGTTTTTGCTGATACAATAATATATTTATATTACACGCATATTAAGCATATATAAATGAAAATTATAGACTTAGCTTAATAATTAAGCTTTGCCTATAATAAAATGAATAGGCCACATCAAAAATTAAATAAATAGTAAAAAGCTTTATATATATATATATATATATATATATATATATATATATATATATATATATATATATATATATATATATATATATATATATATATATATATATATAT